>NC_044553.1:41739859-42045589 GCF_007565055.1 Rhinopithecus roxellana
TCAGAACTCCTATTTAGGAGTATTGATAGATAACTGCCTAAAGGAACACAAGATCAAGAAAAGTAGAACAATGCGGGGAACTAATTGGTTTTCTGTGTGTGGTGATGATTTAAGATTAATTCATTAAACATGTATTTATTCAACAATTTGACATTTTCTATTACTTCATACTCTGGGACTTCATTAGGTGTAATATATACATTATATTATAATATATAATATATATTATATATACATATTATAGATATATATATATATTATATATCATATTATATATATATTATAATATATAATATATATTTATATACATATTATAATATAATATATTATATATACATATTATATATATAATATATATTATATATACATATTATAATATATAATATATATTATATACATATTATAATATATAATATATATTATATATACATATTATAATATATCTAAGTATATTATATATACATATTATAATATATAATATATTACAGAAAACATTTATAATGTGTATTATATAATACCTATTATATATGCTATATATATAACGTATATATTTGCCTGATAATATTTCATATAATCAGATTTATTTGACATAAAAGAAAATATGCATAAACCTTCAGGAACTGGTGATATAATATAAAAACCAATTGATGAAAATACACCTGAGACTCTGAGTTTACTGCATGGTTTTTACTTGGGCAATAACTCATTGCTGGCCTCTTTCAGAGATCCCCTTACTTGAATGATCTGTTGCTAACCTAAAAAATTATTTCTAGCAAGAATTATATTTCTATAGCACCAGCATATATCACTTATTAGCATCTGTTAAAAAGTAATGTGACCACATTGTTAAACCAGTCAAGATTGATGAAGCCAGAAAAATTAATTTAATATAAAATAATTTTAATTACTTGTCTGAAAGCATTTTACCCTATAATTCAGCAAACATTTCTATTACTCTTTGAGTCTCAATGGGTATATAATATTGCTATTTAAAAACTGTGAAATGAACTAATATGATTAACTTGAAATCCATGTATCAGAGAAGGATGCAGTAAGATGTATAAATATATATCATGGATCCATGAAGCATTACACTATGTTGTTAGCAATATCCAAAGACAATGATTCTATTGAGGCATATAAAATCCTGTGACACACACTGAAGGAAGTACAATCCAAGTACCAAAAATTTACTGAGTGCCTAGCAGATAACAACTGCCAAAATAGACGCTGAAAAGCTGAAGGAGTGAGCCAGACATAGATAGATTATTATCTTCTGGAAGTCGTGGCAACTACTAAATAAAGCAATAAGATAAGGGCCAAAATAGAAGTACAAGCCACTGGGTTTGATGGCATGGTTTGTGCGTTGCACAAAAATGCTTACATAAAGGAGCAAGTGACAGCTGAAATTGAGCCCATGTTCCACTTGCCAAGCTGTATGTGTTGACTTGAAGCTGTCCTCTCATAAAAAAATAAGACATCTTTTATTACTCACCAAAGGCACTGCTTTACTCATCATTCCATACCTGCTCAGAGCTATGTTCACCCACGTGGGACTTTTCTTCTAATTCACAGAGGCCCCTACATAAGTTTAAGCTCCAGAAGGACAAAAGTCTACCCTGTATTAAACAATATATCTCATTCCCTGTGAACAGTGCTGGCACATAATAAGCACTCAATAAATATTTGTTGAGTGTTGTTGTTTAGAATAATGACAGCCCTGGGATGATTGTGTCAGTTTGGGGGGATCAGATATTTTTAAATTTTTCCCTTAGATTTTTATTTCCTTTATTATTTTCTTTTTCTGCCATCATTTCCCTCAATAAGCTTTCTATGATGGGTTGAAACAGTCCACAGTGAACAATGAAGAAAATCCATTGTAAAATAATGAAATAAATTTTAAAATCAGTTCTAAAATATTTTAAATGATTATAAAATATTTAAAATCTTCACAGCCAAATTGAGTTAATTTCCTTGGGGCTTTTCCCAGGAACGTGTAAGAATTGAGGGTATGTAAGAAGAAGAATGAAATGGAGGCATTATATTTAAAGTAGACTTTATCAGTAATAATTGGGAGAGGCTTAAATTTGCTTCTTAAACCTTTTCATGACTGACATTCCTCAGTGTGACAGACATAAACCAAGGAAGTCGGGTGAAAAAATTTCATCACACATTTTCCAGGTTTCTCTCTTTTTTCCCTAACAGTAGCTTACAAGTGAAAATAAAACCACACCGCGATCAAAGCACTTCTTTTCAAGTAGACGTTTACCATTTCTTCCTTTGACAAAGTGGAGATTTATAAAATATATGACCAAACAATCATTTCATTTGAAATGCATTCATGTGCAGAAGATATTTCAAATAGGGAATTTTGCATATGGGGATAATACAGATTATGTTTTAAAGTAGTTGTTGAATACATGAACTGGTTGTTTTATAATCAGTTCCTACCCTGTTTTCCAGGAGCACATGATTCGAGAGGATGCCAAGGGTCTGACGCCAAGACAATGCGCTGTAATGGAGGTAGTCCTGGCTACCATCAAGGTAAGGTTATAATGTTCCTATATATACATCCAGAGAGGCCCCCATTTACCTCCAGAGATAGGTAGCCCTGATCTTAGCCATGTATCAGTAGAGCTGTGCCATTCAAAGAGATAGTAGATAGTTGAATAGATATAGGTTGGTGCAACAGTAATTGTGGTTTTTGCCATTGATACTATTGCACCAACCTAATACATTCCCGGAGGATGCCAGATTTAGCCCTGTCTGTCTCCTTATGACATCCACAATACACTATTCTTATACTTGTTTCCTTTGTCTCTCTCTAAAGCGTAAGTGAAACCTATGTTGTAACATATGTTCTCAAAGAAAGACATGTACCCTAAAACCCAGATAAACAGATGCTTCAGGAATATTTGGGGTTGCCAGAATTTGTTTTTATATGTTTTCTATGCATGTTGAAATTAGTTTTAAAATATCAACCCTCCCTTCTCACTTAGTAAGTACAATAATTTCATTTCATTTTCTGCTGAAACCCCAAAGACGTGTTGTATGCATCAACGGTTTTCATAGCCAAAGATTAACTAAAAGTTATCGTAGTATGTGCTAAATGTGTGCAGATCTCAAAAGGTAACCCAGAAGTTATTTTCAAACAGTTTCTTTCATATTTATATCCATATATATTTATATGTGAAAGTTTATTAAAGAGTTTGAAAGATGAGTTCGTCGTCTAAATTCAAATCATGTCCAAAGTGTTCACTCTTCACTGGGGGAAGCATCTACTATCCAGGATGTGTGAATAGCATAGCTATTAACTATACTATAACTGTTAGGTACCATGAGCCATTTGTAGAGCACAGAACAGTTCTACTGGATAGAAACAATGGTATTCATTTCAACAGAGTTCTATCTGAATAACAGTCACATCCTTTCACAAAACTGTCACCTTGTGGCTTTTGTTTTGCAGTTTCAGCATTTAATATGACACAGTCTTTTGCTGCTGCAGTGGTAAAAACTGCCAAGTTAAAGTTGGAAGGTGAGAGTTTTGTGACACCTAGAGACACCTGGGTCACAGAAATGGAGTTTCTAAAGAGGCAGCAAGAATGTTGTCTGGAAATATGGAAAATTTGAAAAATAATTTTGAGGAAAAAATGGACAACATGAAAAAGAAATACAATAAAAAACTTTAAAAGCTTTTTAATTATTTTCAAAAATTTGAGAAAGAGATAGCTAATTTTTGGAGTTTCAGTAGCACTAATAGCTACATATTAGGACATGCTAGTAGAAAAAAGTAAGTTCTGGTGTACACCATGAAGAGGAAGAAAAGAAAAAATTTTGGCATCTGAATTCAGCCCTTCGTGTATTTTATTAAGTCAATGCATGGCTTTAGGAAAGGAAGGAAAATGTGTTCTGTGGAAATAGGGAATGATATTCACTGTGTTCACAGATCTGGCTTCTGTCTCTAACTTCAGCTTTTCTCTAATTTTTATTGATGAGGCCATATGATCACCACCTGCCGACTGAGTTCTTCTCAGACTCTAAGACAATGTTGATCCTCAAGCAAATTCCTTTTATCTTGACAGCTCAACTATCCTTTCTTCCTGTTTATATCACCTATACTGATATTTTAATTCAATCTCAGACACCAGACACTGGCCTTGTTCTTTGTGGACAAAACTACTATTTGGTGTCCAAGGTCCAGTAAATGGGTCCATGCCATTTGTCTTGTTTCTCCAGGACTGGAGTCTGATTCTGGTCCTCCTGAGCCTCAGAGCCTGTGTCAGTTCTCCAGTCCCCCTCTTCCCTAACATCTGTGATGCCAACTCTTTCTCTAGGCACCTCCATGCTAGGCCTACTGTGCCTGCTATGAGACTCTCTTGACCCTGTGCCCTGCCCATCTGCCAAGGTATTCACCCGATATCTGATTTTCAGTGACTGTCATCAGTTTGCCAAAGCTGAGACTTCCTTTATCTTGTCTGTCTGTGAGATTTGCACGAACTTACTGTCCTACCAAACACTAATTGTGAGATTGACTACAAAGGAATTCAGGAGAACGAAGAGTACAACTTAAAAGAGTTTTAATTCCAAGAGCAAGAAATTCAATGTCTACCCAGAGCCAAGCCAAAGGAGCACTATGATGCAAGCAGAGACCTTATGAGAAAGATGACCATAGATCAAAGGAGCACACACTACCCATGCTAGTTTCCAATGGCTGCTAAAGAGATAATCTTTAATTCCTCTTCAGCTCAGTTTAATTGAATAAGCTAGAAATGAGAAAACAAAGAAGGAAAGTGCTATGGAGTTTTTAGAATATAAGCTGAAATAATGTTTTACATTTTCAAATTTCTCTTATGTATATACATCATTTCATGTGATCCTTGTAAATATCCTGGGTGTTACATAACTCTGCTAGTAATTGACAAGGCTGAGAAAGGACTCCAAACTCTAAAGCCAGTGTCCTTGCTTCTATGTCATATTTTTTCAATGAGTATTTGCAAAGTTTAAGTAAAATGTAGCAGGCTAAAACGGATACTTCTTCAGAGAGATTACTTCTTGCTATATTAAAATACTATGTCAATTACTTAGATTATTTCATAATTATTTTAAAATAATGTAAAACCTTTCAGCCTCTATACAAGCATTGATGAAAATATGAACTTTTCTAAATATTAAAACTTTAATTGGACTGGAACTATTTTATAACACCAGTCACATGTAGCTTCTAAGTCAAGACTGTCAAATATGGCAGGAGTAACAAAAATTATGATCATCTGCTGCAGTTAGGATGGTTGGGCTTTGAGACATTCCATTTACCTGACAAAGCAACCAAATCAACAATGTTTGAAAGTAAAAGTAGAAAGGTGGCAGCTATAAGACAGATAACCAGTCACCTAATCTGTATGTGCAAACTAATAGGGAGGCCAATAGGGAAATGTTAAAGGAGTTCTAGCTGGACTTTGAGTTCCAACCCCATATCTCAGGAAGACTCAGGACTGACATGAGATTCCCCTAAATGTAGATTTCTTTCAAAGAGAAATAGCAGTTATACTTTGACTTGAAAAAATGCTGAATGATTTAATTTTTCCCACCCTTTTAAATTCCCCCAGAACCCTTGTTATAGGGGCCTGAACATGACACTATATTATATGTTGCAAATATATTTGGCATCATGCAGTGGCAATACTGAGGTTTCTCTAAAACTAATAAACGTGAATCAGGGCCCTCTAGAAATCTGCATTTCTTGGTATAAGGAAAGGAATTTAACTCTAAATTCCAATGTAGTTTTGGAACTTATTACTTTCTTGTTTAACCCTAGATAATACCATTTCTTATGCTCAGGACTCCAGGCAAACAGAAGAACATGGTGATGAACCACATTTTATTCCTCTGCGTTTGTTACCCTCACAGAGGTTCTACCCTATCCTGCTATCCCCATTGCCCATGGGGTGATTCCAATGGCTTTTTCTCAGCATCTTCTTTTCACCATTACCAGTAGCTTTTGCCTTGGTTAAAATCCAGCTGCTCATGAGAAGAACAAAATAACCTACCTATGGAGGATTGCAATTCAAATATCATTATGTGAGAACTTACTCTAGGTAGAAAATATGGTGAGCAATGAGGCGGTGGCTGGAGATGAGAGCACTTGCCTTTGACTTGGGAACAAAAATATCTACAATCAGTAAAATAATTGTGGAAAAAGGATGAGGGAGGGCAGAGAGGGTGATGAATTTTCTCTGAATGTGCAAGGAAAAGCTTCCCAGAGAAGGACATTTGGGAATGTAGAGGATAAAGAGGGAAAAAACAATGGGAGGAAGGCATTGCAGGCCTACAGAAAACACAGCATGAGTGACAGAAGAGAAGGTGTTAGTCAGCATGAAAACTTTAAATAGTCTAGTGTAGAAGAACCGATCATGACTGGCTGAGTATCACAGGGAATGAAAGAGGAACATTGGATTGGAGCCAGAATGCTGAGGCTTAACCACCAAAGTAAAGAATCTCAACTTCAGTTTGTCAGCAAAAGAGAAACACTGAAATATTTTATGGGCAGGAAGAGCATATTTTGATATGGTGTGTAAAAGAGGACTCCAGTTGTGGTAGAAAATAATTTTTTAAAGTATCTGTCAAATAATTTCTAAAAAAATAAAACTTTAGTGGCTAACCTCTAAAGTTATAAAGTTAAGGTGGGTTATGATTATATCTAAGTTTGCAAAATGAGCTGTCTGCCTGGATTTGCCAAAAATATGATACAGGTGTTGGAAAGAACAAAGTAATGATGGAAAATTGCTACCAAAATAGTATGTTTAACAAAAAAGGGAGTTCTTCTTATAATCTTGCAAAGAAACAATAGCATGTTCCCATGAGTTAGTAAAAATACATTGTGAAAGATCTTCAATCTTGAAAAGTTTGAAGTGTTAGAAGAATTCAGAGTTTTATTGGGATTATAAAAAAATAGCTTGCCAAGCATGCAGGCAATATTTTTCCTGATTTTATAAAATTTAGCAGTACTATTTTTTTTTCTTTTTTTTTGCCTCTCGAATCACAACCAGGTCTCAAGTGCTTTATTTTCTGAAAAGTTATGAAGAAACAAAAATCTAGTTATTTTTCAAGGTAAAGAAAATGATACTTTGTATATAGCTCCTTCCTACCCTCGAGGTGATAATAGTGCTCCTTGTCACACATCCTGACATTTGTGACACCAACATATTAATGTATCTAGGGTGAAAGCCTTTACAAATCGCAGAAGATGGCTATGAATTACAAAAGTAAATAAAATACTGGAAACTGCATGGGAAATTACACCACTAACAAATATAATATCAGGATAGGAGGTGATTAAGAGAGAGAGAGAGAAAGACATCAATGTGCACATTATTCTCCTCTCCTATGGAAATAATAATACTACTTAAAAGATTATTGAAAGAAAATTATATGAGTCATCACATATAAAGCAATTAAAACAGGCATATAGAAAACGCTTCATAAATATTAAGTTGACACATATATTGCCTGATGACTGGTTCATTTTGGAGGCTTCTCTTTCCACTCTTAAGCCCAAGACCCCACATACTCTACTGCAGCCAATGTGTTTCTATTTTCCTCCTTTCCCAATAAACCCTTTAATTCCCTCTCAAAGGAGCTAGCTATTAAATCTGACTCTTTCCCTCGCCAGTAGTTCAAGTCCTTAAGGCTTTGTCCTGTGGCCTTTTGGTTTCCTGTGCCCAGAACCTTTTCCCTATAAGAGCACAGCCTTGGTCAGATTCTTTAACATCTGAGACTCCCCTTTGAGAAGCAGTGCTGTTCCTTCTCTCCGGGAGTTTCTAGTCCAGATTAAAAGCTGAGAGAGAGAGGCACATTGAAAATGAAATAATGATACGTGTTAACTTACAACAGTGTAAGAGATGGAACAGGTGATCCAAATACTAGTTGAGGGAAACAGATTTTAAAAAATCATAAAGTTTTAGAGAATGTGATCAACCAGTATGAACTCAAGAGATCAGGAAAAGCTGCAATGGTCTTGAAGGACAGATGGGAGTTTACAGGCTGGATAGAAAGATTTTTGGAGGAAGACTCATGACATGAACATCAACAGGAAAAAAGGAATTTCACCATGGGAAGGCACAAGACAAGAAGGCTGGGAGGCAGTGAGTAGACCACTCTGTGGACTGGCCTGGACTTAACTAGGTGTTTGCATAATGAAGCAGTGTAAAATGAGGTTGATGGGAAATGTTTAGGTTGAAAATAAAGAGGTCCTTTTGTGCCCTCATTATATTTCATAAAAGAGGATTCACTGATGATTTTGAAAATGTTATGCTGAAGTCATTTCAGCAATAGGAATCTTATAGAAATGTGCAAATTAGATTGCATAGTTCAAGATTATAGTCAGAGATTTCAGTTCCATTTATTTACTTCATAAGATGATGAGAGCTATCAGCAAGGTGGTGGCTTTAGGAGGAGAATGGGAAAGATGGATATGACTGACACAAGCCAGGGAGAGTTGTTGGAACTTAGCAACTGACTATGGGGCAAACGGGAAAAGGAGCCCAAAATGCCTCAGAGATTTCAGCCCCAGCGATTGAGAAAGCATGGTTCCACCAAGAAAAATGGGAGACAGCCAGGAAGGCTATTTTCCTAGTGCCATGTTGGAGTTAGATACAATGGCAGGAATGTGGAAATAAATATTGAAGAACCTGCTTGAGATAGGGGCTGTTCTATGTTATTCTGCCAATTAAATATACTTTTTACAATTGGAAAGAACTCCAGCATTTACAAAGTTCTTCCAGTTAGAGCAATTACAAGTTTACAACACCAAAGGTAGAATGGATATTTCTGCTACCATTCTATACATGAATTAACTGATAGCCTAAGAGGTTAAATAACCTATGCAAAAGTCCGACTGTATAGAGGACAGATGAAGAATTATATTTTCTAGCATATTATAAGGATCCGAGAGTCAAAGAGGTTAAGAGGATTCTAGACTCTCAGAATTGGAAACATGACGCAGCATCTCCCACTCTTGCCACGTCATCTACAATGTTGTCAGCACATGGTCATCTGACTACCACTTAATAGCAGCCAGTGATGAGACCTCACTAACTTACAAGTGGAAGTTTTGATTTTTAAGGTGTACTATTATTGGAAATTTTTGATGAATGTATCAAAGAAAAATCTGCTCTCCTGCTATGTATTGGTGCTCCTTCTGTTCTTTGGAACTACCATAAAATTATTCTGTTTCCTTTTCTGTGTGATAGACTTTCAGATATTAAAGAAAACTATCATGCCATCCCATATCGTCTGAAGCTGTTTATTGAATAACATGCCTCCTAGACCTTATGAAATTCTTGTCACCTGTCTTTAAATGGCCTCCACTTTTCATATTTCTTATAAATGATGAAGCCCAAGAATGAACTTAATATCCCAGATGTGTTCTAACCAGCAAAGAATGTTCCTGCCTTACCAAACCCTTATGCTTGACTTGTCTACCTATTTTGATGCATGATCAGATTTCACTTGCTTTGATAGCTACCTTCTCACTTATGCAATCATGTTGAACTTGACAGCAAATAAATCTTTACGACTTTTCAAAAATTTCTGTTGTTAAGCCACATCACCCCCATTCTGTACTTTGTGATAAACATGAATATAAATATTTATTATAAATTCTGGCTTTTTAGTTTCCTCTTTGCTGTCTCATTCTAGAAATGTTGATCCAGCATTCCAGACTACCAGGACCCTTCTAAAGCCAAATTTTGTCATCCAGTGTAACAACTTTAAGCTTCAGCTCAACTGCACATCTGTCAAATATGCTTTCTGCCTTTGTTTTTTTAAGTCCATAGCAAAATTATCAGCCATGATAGAGAGGAAGAGAGAATGTCATCCAGCTAATATCTTTATCCTTCTTTGCACAAAACAACCAACTCCTTCACAGTCCTTCAACTGAGAGGTTACAAATTATTTTCTTCAATAAGGAGGAAATGACCTGTCCTAATTGTTTTTTGCCCATTTTTTTCCTGCTCCTTTAGACCATTGTAAGTAAAACATCTGAACAGATCAAACTGAAGTTTCTTAGATTATACTGCAGGCCACAGAGGAATTATAAGAGACCAAGTCCTGGGCTTTTGTTTAGAATCAATGGAAAATAATGCACTTTACACATGTGTAATGAAAACATCCGGAAGGCTTTAAATCCCACATTTACAGATTCCTTTCTAGCATGTTATCCCCCAACAAAATGCCCATTATAATGAGTAGAAATCAAGTATACTGCACGGAGCTATGGATAGTGGGTTTTGTCTAATAATTAAGACATTTACTTCTATACATCACCCTCACATTTATATCCTTCAAACCCAAGCCTCAGCAAAATGCGGATGCTACTCTCCAGTTCCTTCAGAGTCATGTGTGTAGAGTCAAATTTGAATGTAAAGTCTCTGAATGCCAAGATCTATGTAATAATTGCAGCCCCCTTTCTCCTGATTATCTGTGCCAGTAAGATAACCAGACTGGTGCTCGGAGATGCTGTCATTCCAGTTTTGAACACTGTGTGAAAGGTTTTCATAAAGTAGCATTCTTATCGAGTTTGCATTTGCATAACCACAGAAATTGCCTTTTTCATTGTTAGAGTGAGGAGCCTATGACATGTGTTATTTGACTGTGTCCATTGAACTGGAAATTTTCATTCTTACCACCTGGCAATTTGTTTTCTCTTCTGACATAGTTACCCTCTGTCCTGGGTTTCTGTCTCGGGACGTTTCATATTGTAAAATACACTCCAAAGACAAAGGCATTAGTTTCTGCCCTTACAAAACTTCTATTCAGTAAATATCCTGCTAGAGACTTTAATAGAATAACAAGTAAAATTCTATGGTTAAAAAAGAGGAAGTCAGTTGAGTATCGTACCTAAAACTGTAGGGACCCTTGGGTTTCCTCAGGTACAAACACATACCTTATTTATGATTTCATTTCCTGATTAGTCCCCAAAGTCCCAGAGTCCTACAAAATAATGCCTTAGTATTAAAAATATGCCTTTCTAGAAAATTATTTTAAAAGATTCAGTACAAGTACTTAGTTTATGCCTTCATAGCTTCACCCTTTTTACCTTCTCCTATGAAGTTTTCCAGGCCCTCAACAATATCTCAATTATATGAAGTTCAGGGACATTCTTCTATTCTTCCCAATCATATTCCATAGAACACTTATATTCCCAAAGTATGAGCCCTGTGATATAGGTGTCCTATGGCCTAATAATTTTAGCAACAAAGTATATTAATAAAAGTTTACACAGATCTATTTACCACAGTAGGCCTCAGAGCCTTTACCATGTTAATAAGCGTTGGGAATTTTTAGGAGTGCAGTGTCATCTCAACTTTCGTAGGCCCTCTACTACCTAGAGGCAGCACAGGTTTAGTGATGAGTATAGAATAACAGTAGAAAACAGTATTTGAAAAACTATATCTAGATTATACTTGGAGAACTGCAAACACTTCAGTTCTCCTTAAATAGTGCTGAGACTACCAGGGTTTCTCTTGGTTACTTGGTGGGATTGTCCTCTTTCTCTAGTTCATGAGGGTGAATTACCTACTGACTGCTAAAGTTAAAAACAACAGTACTTAAAAACTCATAGCCACCAAAGAAGTCACTTCTTTGGAAGCCTTTGCTGGCTCCTTAGACAACAGAATTGTGTGCCTCCCCGATTATCTGTATTTTGGAATCATTTTTCTAACACCTACAATGTATTGTTGAAGTCATGTATTTAAATTTCGGTTACATTTCCTACTAGATCATAATACCTTTGGGAGCAACCACTGTGTCTCTTTTGCTTTATAATGTTAGCATCCAGCACAAGGTCTGGCTCATGATACAGATTTAATAAATATTTATGAAAGAAAAGAGGGAGAAAACAGGTGGCACAGCAGACACTACCACGGATGCTGTCAAGTGTTAAGGTGACTGAAGAATCCACAGTGCAATCTTACAAATTAGAGTGTAAATCCTGTGGTCATCCTTATGAATGCTATCACTCATGCTACTTTATATACACTGTTAAAGACTAGTTTTTAAAAGAGGGTATAACTGTGATATTCATGCAGTTATAAAATGTGTCAAAATGTTATTTTATTCATCAATTAGTGAGGGAACCAGTTAAGATGTTACGACTGTCTCAAAGGAGAATTCCAGAAACCAAGCATATACAAGCAATAAGAAAAGCTGGAATAGAGGAAAGAAAGATTTATCCACAGAGCAATATTCAGTTTTATTCTGCCCAAAATAATTAATTTGTATTATGAGGGACAAATATCATCTATACTATTATTATTAATTTTCTACAATGTATAGAGTTTTAAAGTAGCCCAAGAACAATGAAAAGTGAGAATAACCCAAATGTGTATGATAGACAGAATACCCATTAATGTTTTCTGCTCCTTTTTCCCCAGAAATGGCAAATTTTCATTTTATCAGTTTTGGTTTTCCTTCCCTGTCTTCCTCCTCCTCTTTCTGCTCCTCCTCGTCCTCCTTTATTATAATCATCTAGCACTTATGCTCAGGTTTGATAAGACTGAGGCTTACCTGAGAAATATTAAGAAAGAGAGAGAGTGTGTCTTCCTTTCCAGAGTTTCCCTCCTACTCTTGGCTCGGTTTCTAGCACTGCTCTTTACTCTCAGGCACAGTTATTTCTTTGGATGGCTCCTTGATTCATTATGTAAACAGCCCTCTGGAGAGCACTCCACTACCCTTCTAGGTGATACAGAGTCAAGACCAATCTAAATACATTTATGTGTATCCCTCTCAATATATCCATGAAATCTTTTTTTCCATCCTTAAATACTGTGTTTCTCAAAGAAAGGAATTATCATATTTTTTTCATCTGTTAAGACACCCGAAACCGTTCTGGACTAACAGTCCTCTAAATACTTTCTGCATGTGAGAACGTTTTAACATTCTTTATAAGATCCAGGTGTAGAACAGTTTTAAAATTATGTTTTTGTATTCTCCTAAAGAGAAGACATTTTCTCCATGCCTCCTTTTCATAGCATACATAGTTTTTGCCACAGCCTGTGTTTTCACGGAGCACCTAGCTAGAATCAGTGAATGGAACTTCAGAGGACCATAGGTTTCGTTCTCCCTGGGGAGGGTATCTGTCATTGTACCAGTCTTTCTTAAGTTTAAATCCCGATTGCCTAATTTCGTTGGCCTACACCGTGAATGTCCTCTACAGTATACTCTCTGAAAGTAGAACCAGATGCTTGCTAATGCACATAAAATTGTTCTGCATCTCTCCTTGAATAGGGAAAAAAACTGCAATAATTATGATTTTTCAGCTCATTGAAATGTCCTGCCTGAGAAATTCTTAAGGAGTGGGAAAGAAGAATGACAAATACTCATTTAGGGGAGTGTCTCTGAATAATTTCTTGAGCTTCTTTGGCATATTTCGTTCTGTGCTAATTATAGATCACAGTGAGCCACAGTTACTAGTGAGTGCTTTGTTTCCTCTCGTATTGTTCGTACAGGAAGAGAGAAAGAGAACCATTTATCTAACCTTAATAGAATATTATAAATCTATTGTTTATAAACAGGTAGAAAAAAGCATCCTTAGTTCTATCATATATCTCTAGACAGTCTGCGTTTCCAAGAGTTGTCTGTCTGTGCATAACACTTGTAGTATGAAAAATGCTAACATCCCTCAGTGACCATATTTATTGTCAATGACCATATATCTTCTCTATTACCTTATTTATACATATTGGAATATTTTGAGTTTGGTTGAATAACAATAGCAAAAGCAAGTTTTATTATATTTATCAGACACAAGATTCAAGGGCTGTTGGATTTCCAAGGACCACTCTGCCTTGTCAGGTTGGCCTATATCTGCACCACTGTGTGATTAGAGGACTGGGCAGATGGAGTGGCAGACACCTGACCTAGAATCGCAAACTGGTATCTGGAAAATATGTGGCCAGAAGCTACCTTCCCTATGAAATTTTGTATTCCCTAGGTATTCTTCTCATGTTCAAGAAACAGAAGTCAATAACTAAGTCGATAATTGTTACCTAAACCCGTTATTCTATAAGGATTCTGACTGCTACATCAGCATGATCTCATTTGTTTAAAGTTTTGCATAAGAGAAAAAGGATTAGGCCTTCTGTGATATGAGGTCTGTGAGGTTGAGTGTCATTTCAGAGATGTCTAGGGACCTGAATTAGATGTTAATAACTTAGCAATGAGAAAATAGTGGAACCATTTTCTGTATCTTGCATTGATCAAATTGTATTATTCCATTTGAGCTTCTCTATTAGAGTAATACATTCCTTCCTCCACTACTTCTCTCTAAATGCCTCTGCTATTTTTTTTCTTCGTAGCAATACTTTCATGCAGGAGGAAATGGCCTGAAAAAGAATTTCTTGGAAAAAAGCCCAGATCTTCAGTCTCTGAGATACGCTCTCAGTCTTTATACCCAAACTACTGATGCCTTGATAAAGAAATTCATAGATACTCAAACCTCACAGAGTAAGTAACACATAGGACCTGAGAATAAGGTAAACTGAATACTAAACTAAAATTTAACATCAGAATTATTATATGTAGTACTAATAATTTTGTGCTGTTGTGAATTGAAGTATCATTAAAATGGAGAGTTATGGTTAATAGAGAATACCAATATTTTTTAGTGTTCATGAATTATAATTTTTAAAATAATTTTAATAACACTAATATATTCCATACTAAAGCTCTATGGAATGGCTGACTTGTTGGTGATTTTAACTTCCATAAAACTACTTTAAGTAAAATCTACTTTTTAATATTTATGACCATGATATTTTCTTCAATTCAGTATTAAAACTCAGTGGATTTCTGGTGTTGGTATCTTCCAAAAAAATGATAATAATTCCCTAAATCCTAACTTCAAATGTAAAATCCTGTGCTGTGGGCTTTCTATAAGGGAAATCTCATTTTATGCTAATTTCATATGAAAAAAATTACAAGATTTCTTTGAAACAGGCCAAGAGGCAGGCTTGGTATTTTATTTGAAACTCAGATATGTTTCATGTGTCAACGTTCCCACCTCATAAGCTTCTAAGATATTACTGTTCAAAAGTGTTTCTTTCAAGTTGCTTTGTGATTTATTATATTTTGGTGATTATTTGTATTTGAGATCTGGTATTTCTAAGAGATTATTGAAAATGTCAGTGTGAGTCAAAAGAGCCAAATGCAGGCTCAAACTTCAGAAACTAGTAAGTTATACTACAGAAATAATAAAAGTAAGTAAGAGGACACTGTCTTCATTCATGAAAGATCCTTGGAAAAGGGAAAATACAGATAATTTTTTAACTGTGATGAAAATACCCTGGATTCATCATTTTTTCCTCTTGGATACATTAATTTTTCTACCTATATCAAGGATAAAGCTAAAGGTGCTAGGTAGGTAGTCTGCCTATAGCACTTTGTGCTTTCTGATACTGTCCAGTTAAAAATTACAATTATCCCTTTTCATTCAATATCCCAGGTTATACTGTGGGATATTTCCAGAAAGGGAAACGTCAAGCTCATGAGAGATTGTCAAGAGATGTAGAAATATTCAAAACATTTTTACCTGAATGCATGCTCGTGCTCCCTTAAGGTTTTCTAAACTTTATAAATATGAATACAATTCTAATATATCAAACAAATAGTGTTGTAACTTTAAGAAAAAAATGAGTATATAAAACTTTTGCTTCATCTTTATAGGTTTACATTTATGTGTACACCGCCCCCCAACATACACACATATACATATACAGACAGACATCCCTTCGTATCCATGAGTAATTGGTTCCAGAACCTCCCATGGATAGCAAAATTTATGGATGCTCAAGTCCCGGATATAAAAAGGTATAGGAGTCGCATATAGCATATGCACATCCTCCTATATATTTTAAATCATCTCTAGAGTGTGTAGAATACAAAAAAATGTAAATGATTGTTAAGCAGTATTGTTTACGGAATAATAACAGGAAAAAAAGCCTGTACATGTTCAGTACAGATGCAATTTTTAAAAATATTTTCCATCCTCAGTTGGTTGAATCTATGGATACAGAACCCATGGATATCAAGGGCCGACTGTGTGAGTGTGTGTGTGCATACATCTATGTATGTGTGTGTGCACGTGTATCTATCTATCTATCTATCTATCTATCTATCTATCTATCTATCTATCATCTATCTATAAAATCAACTATGGTATATGGAATTTGGCATAATTATCTTTTTATTACATGTATTAGTATTATATGAAAACATTAAAAACATATGGGAAGAGGAGAAGATTCTTAATTCTAATAACTCACTGACAGTATAATTTTTTTTTACTCTTAATTTATTTCCCATTCCCTCATTTTCTTTTTCTGAGTATTCAATTTTTCAGATAACTGAAATTGGTAGGCTACAGATATGAAATGGCTTTTAATTTTCTCCAATAACTACCTGTAACTATGCCTTGTGGAAATGTATTTCCACCTCCTCCAGCCCTCCCATCCACCCTCGCCCAGCTGCCCTCCCCAGACATGATCAGGTCCAAAGGACTTGGTATACAAAAGAGAGTCTGATGTGCCACTTGCTCCTCCTTCCCCATTCACTTCTAGGTCCCTCTTTTCCGCAGTGTTTTTGGGAATGGAAACTAAAGGGGAAGAAGAAGAGGTCCTCAATGCTTCCTATATTGTTGCATCCAAATGCTGGTCTCTCGTGTGTGTTTCTGGGGACCTTCCTATCTGTACATTTCCTTGAGGAGTGAAATCTATTTCAGATCGATTCCTGTCAGTGTCTCCTGTGACTACCTACTGCAGCATATGCCATAGATTCATGCTGCTTGAAAATCCATTCCTTGTGGCTAGCCCTCTGGAATGGGATTCCAGCAAGTAAGCTAAAGTCCAGCTTCCTCTTGTGAGGTCCACTTGAGCCGTAGAAAACTCATACATTCTTCCCAAATTGTTGGTGGTAATGGAGACTTCTCCACTACTACCCAATTTCTCCCCCCTGCCATTTCTCTAAAATTCTCTTTTCTACCTGTACATAAGTATTTACACTTCCACATTAGGGGAGGCACAATGCTATGGCTTGATGTAACATGACCATGTTCAATAATAAATGGAGGCAAGCTAAAGTCTTCTCAGTTAGTGAATCCAGGATTTCTAAGGAATATTCATTCCATCTCTTGTTTTTATTCTATCCAATCCCATCTCAATATTCATGACCATAGACTGAATAATAAAGTTAGTCAACACTACACCCTTTAGAAAATTGTGATGGGCAGGAAAGACAGATGAGAGTTAGCTACATTTTAGAATTATTTATAGAACCATAAAAATGAAAATATAGTGGAAGTTAGAATACTTATTTCTGTAACAGATCCTAAAGTTATAGTTCGTACTTATAACTTACAAATTCTTCTGTCCAGTCCATGTTCTCTTTGGCGCCAAAGGAAACTCAGCTTCCAAGATTCCTTAAGTGACAGAGAAATATAGAAAAGTTTAATTATTGGGGTCTTGTTTATATAGAATGCTATATGATTCTTTGAACATTTGACACTGGACATGCTGAAATAGAGGCATTTGGGTTCCAACCTTTGAATTCCATTGGTACTCTTCCTGCAGATGATCATTTCCAATTACTAGTAGGATTCATTATCGTGTATCTGTTATTCTACCTGTGTTTTTGGTGGCATGAAGTCCAAAATGACCAAATGAAGTTTCAGTTTCCAGTGCATATTAGCCCATTCTCATGCTGCTAATAAAGACATACCCAAGAGCAGGTAATTTATAAAGGAAAGAGGTTTAATGGACTCACAGTTCAGCATGGCTGGGGAGACCTCACAATCATGGCAGAAGGCAAAGGAGGGGCAAAGGCATGTCTTACATGGTGGCAGGCAAGACAGTGTGTGCAGGGGAACTGCCCTTTATAAAACCATCAGATCTCATGAGACTTATTCACTAGCACAATAACAAAACAGGAAAAACCCATCCCCATGATTCAATTACCTCTCACCGGGTCCCTCACATGACTTGTGGGAATTATGGGAGCTACAATTCAAGAAGAGATTTGGGTGGGGACACAGCCCAACCATATCACAGTGTAAATACTGTTGCAATTATCCAAATAATTGGCTAGCACTTAGCACAATACCAAATACCCATGAATAGTTATTGTATTTCATTTTTGTTATTTTAACTTAGATTTTGTTATATAATTTAGAAATATCATAGTGGTGTTATAGTATCAATCAAATATGAAGCAGTAATAGCTGACACTGCTTACTGCAAACACCTGCCACTCTGCCTGAAGAGTCACAGGCACAGGCTCAGTCCCATGCAGGACCAGCTGGAATGCCAGAGGGTTAATGCCTCAGGGAGCAGCCCCCTACCGATGAAATACAGGAAGTTGGTGGGTAAGAAAGGAAGAAGAGAAAATCTCCATCATCCTCATTTGTGACAACTCTGATGTGTATTCTAAATACACAGCACTCTAGAGTGTCCCTGTGAGATGGGATCATTTCCCTCAGAAGACTGGCTTGACACACACTTATTTTTTACTTACTATTTTTCTTTTTAGCTTACTTTTTTCTTTTCTCACCTCCTGGCTCCCTTCCCAGTGTTTGCTGGGATCCTCCCCAGGCAGACCACTTACTTTTTGATGCTTGTCTCAGGTTAGCTTCTGGGAGAACCCAAACCTAAGGTGACATGACTAAAAAGCAGGGTGCCGGATCCTGGCTCAACACATACCTAGACTGTGTGCCCTGAGCACTGTGACCACCCCTCCTTGATGACAAGTGAAAAGGCTCACTACCTTGAATGAATGTTTCCCCATTACTTGGGCTTTTTCTCTCATGTTTTCTTAATTTAGAAATACAGAACTAATTAATGAAATACAACTTTTTAAATGAGTAAGTATTATCTGGGTGAAAAAAAAAGCTTGTATTTTTTTCCAAATAATAAACGTAATCATTTACCTTATGATCATAAACCCAAAGTAGTTTTTTTGGTCTGTTTAGTTTTTTTTTTTTTTTTTTTTTTTTGAGATGGAGTCTTGCTCTGTCGCCCAGGCTAGAGTGCAGTGGCACGATCTCGGCTCACTGCAGCCTCTGCCACCTGGTTCCAGCGATTCTCCTGCCTCAGCCTCCTGGGTAGCTGGTATTAGAGGAACAGGCCACCATGCCCAGCATTTTTGTACTTTTTTTAGTAGAGATGGTTTCACCGTGTTGGCCAGGCTGGTCTCGATCTCCTGACTCCAGGTGATCGGCCCACCTCAGCCTCCCAAAGTGCTGAGATTATAGGTGAGAGCTACTGTGCCCGGCCTGTCTCTTTAATTTTTAATTCATACTCTGTGGGGGAAATTACTATTTCAGACTGTTTCAAATGCATTGTATTATTATTTAAGTGCTATTTAATAAAAATGTGTATTGTATAAAATGTCTCGTGATCCTTTAGAAATTTAAGCGCACTTTTCAAAGCATTTGTGTTTTACTTTTCTTATTCTCATATAATTTCCCCTTACTCCATTTTCTTCTTTCCCTTTCTCATCTCCTTCTCTTTTTTGTTATTCTCCCTTGCTTGTGTTAGAAAAGTAACTATAGCATTTGATATAAGGAAAACGTCAGTAACTTATAATTGATTTTTTTACTATTTTCAAGTTTTAAGACATACTTCCCTCTAAAAATATGTTTAATTGAATTCAACTTTTTAATAAATGGGTTTATAAGTACAGAAAACCTCTTGTATCTTGCTCATTTACTCTTTTTTCCTTCTTCACCTCTTTCTTGCTCTTTTCTCTCCTATTTTTGAACTCCTACCTTCTTCCTTAGTCTCTTGTGAAAGTGGTTTGGATGTCATCTTTCTGAAGTAGTTAGACAAAAAGAAAAAAAGTACTCTACAAGGAATTGAATCCCATTAGAAATTTATGAGCCACATAATTCAAATGTGATTTTTCATATGGGAAAAACAGTCTTCTCTTCTCTCTCTGTTCCAAACATGGAAAATAAACAAATCCCAAATGGATGTAGAATTATTCTTAAGTTTTTAAGTGGAACTGAGAATTTAATATATAAGAGTAACATGTTTATTATTCTAGAAACATACTGCAATACTAAAACACCGTCTATTCTGCATCCATTTAACAAACATTTACTCAGTGTCACCTCTGGGCTAAGTTTCATACAATGAGAAATGTGGTCAAAGGTGAATATGATGTTATGTATGCAAGTTGCTCTAATACAGCACTTCTTAAGTAGGGGTGGTTTTCTCCCTCAGGAGACATATGGTAATGTCTGCAGATCTTTGGATGTCACATCCTGGGGTGGTGGTCGTGTTACTGGCATCTAGTGTAGAGGCCAGGAATGTTGCTGAACATCTACAGTGCATAGGACAGCCTTCCTGTAATACAAATTCATCTGGCTCTAAATAGCAATAGTGCTCAGTCTGGGACACCCTACTGTAATACAGGCTGAAAAGTAAGAAGTGAAATTTTGGCCTGAAGAGACAGAAAAGGCAGAGAGGTGGGTGAGTATATTGGGTCATGAGAAGGTAGAAGAAGAAATGTATTCTGGATAAAGAAACTGTCCAGGAAAGTATGTACTTGCAATCTTATTTTAAAATCCCAATGTGGCAAGCATGTCCACAGTATATTTTTACTGGTGAAGAAACATAATTTTTTATAAAAACAAAATTCACCACATCACCCCCTATTTTAATCAATAGATATTATTAAAAGTATCTTAAATTTCCTTGCACCATTAAAATATATAAAAATACTGTGGTAGGTTTAATGTAACATTAGCAGAAATTTTAATATATGTTGGAATTATCACATGTTATGTCTCCAAAATTTGACTCGGTGGTTTAAAATGGATAGCTAGCTTGAAATATTACATTTTTATTGCTGCTTTTTTCTTAAGAATGCATTACTTACAGTTTTAGAAGCTGGTAAAAAATTTATTTCTTGCATCTTGATTACAATGTTAATTAAAAAATTTTTTTTCTAACGGCTATTTCATTATACCAAGGGCTCTTTGAATATGTCATGCAGGAGCAGACAGTGAAAAATGAATAAAACTTGAACATATTAAGTATAGTTTTTTCAATGAATAACACGATTTGAAATAAGGCACAGAATGATTAACTGCTGAGCCATCCTGTTTCCTTCTCTGAATTTTTATTGCAGCTTGAGTGACCTGAATAACAAAAACTTTACACAGAAAAGGGATATTTTATATAGAAATTACAACTGTTGCCGGGCGCAGTGGCTCAAGCCTGTAATCCCAGCACTTTGGGAGGCCAAGACAGGCGGATCACGAGGTCAGGAGATCGAGACCATCCTGGCTAACACAGTGAAAACCCGTCTCTACTAAAAAATACAAAAAAACTAGCCGGGCGAGGTGGCGGGCGCCTGTAGTCCCAGCTACTCAGGAGGCTGAGGCAGGAGAATGGCGTAAACCCGGGAGACGGAGCTTGCAGTGAGCTGAGATCCGGCCACTGCACTCCAGCCTGGGCGACAGAGCAAGACTCCGTCTCAAAAAAAAAAAAGAAATTACAACTGTCCTACCAAAATATTAATAGTTAATGCCTATGTGAATTAAAATACAAGAGCTGAAGTGTTTTTACTCTGTGGTCTGTCCTCTTTTTTCATTTTAATGAGTGAAGTCTTTCAGTCCCTGCTTATTTTAAGTTTCTTAAAATTTAGATTAGATCATTTTGATCATTTTAATAACCTATATCCTGCTGAAGTAGAGTATAATGTATTTTAATTTGAGATGGAAAGCAGATAGCTACTGATTCCCATTCTAGAATCTATGAATATACTTCAGTAAGCTTAGTGTATTGCATTAATGTTATGGGGAGATTGCTCACTCTTCTTTTTATTGGTCATTTTTATAATTTAAGTGGGAGAAATATGCCACTTATTTATTATTATTATCTTTTGAAATGGAGTCTTTCTCTGTCACCCAACCTGGAGTGCAATGTCATAATCTCGGCTCACTGGAACCTTCGCCTCCTGAGTTCAAGTGATTCTCCTGCCTCAGCTTCCTGAATAGCTGGGATTACAGGTGCCCACTGCCACACCCAGCTAATTTTTGTAATTGTAGTAGAGACGGGATTTTACCATGTTCGCCAGGCTGGTCTCGAACTCCTGACCTCAGGTGATTTGCCCACTTTGTATCCAGAATATAGGATGAAAAGTTTAAATGCCAGATTATATTATCCAAGCACACTTTTATTGTCAGGAGTAAAATTTGGAAGCGTCTCAAACATAGTTATCTGGGATCATATCACCTAATGAAAGCATTGATTATCTCTAATTATATTCCTCAAATTATAGAATATATGCCCAGAAGTAGAAAATAAACCCTTTTCTCAATTGGTTCACTGTGGAAAGAATGAACCATTTTCTATCAGAAATATAGAAGAACTTAATATTTCAGTGGCAGAAATACTGTTCTCAATTTTTTTTTTTTTTTAATGAACTTTTTGGCCAAGAGCCACAGCTGAAATTTCAACTGGATAGCCACCTATGGGAAAAAATGCTGTGAAATGTCTTCAGTTCCTATGCTTGGTCATTTTCAACTTAATACTGATTTTAAAATGTAGAAGTTATTTCTCATATTGGCTGATAAGCTTGTCAGAGATAATCAGAGATCTAGAATCCTGTGCAGCAGGTCTATGTCACTCTCTGCCCCTTAGGCACCATTGGACTATCTAGAATTGCCTTCTAAGACAAGAGGTTAGCATTTCTCTAGAGTCCTAAGTGTAAAACTGAGGAGAATCTGTGGAATATGACTCTTCAAACATTGCAGTCTTTTTGATGACATTAACTTCACCAAGGTGGATGAGGGTCTTCAGTGCAATCAAAGAGCTATACACAAATACCTTTAATAGGAGGGGTACTGTGATAGGATTCCAAGGATGTTGATTCCCAAAGTAGAAATGGCAAGTATTAAATCAGGTTACAGTGATGCTAAGCAAACATCTTATGCACTAACCAAGTTGTCTACCTCTGTGCTATTCATCCCCCAAATCCTGCAAGACCAGTAACATTCTCCACACTTCTCAGATTAAGACACGATGAGTAAAGATTTTACAAATAGATTTTAAAACTTGCTAAGGTAGTTGATCAAGTAGATAAATGACAGAGACAATGTCCCTCCCACTGTCTCACACTCATTTTCATCAGAAAGAAATCAGTCTATCATTATTCCTTCCCACAGCCCATGCTTTCTTCTCCCTAGCTTTAAATAATTGGGTGTACGTCCTTCTCCGCACTCTACATGTTAGTATCACTGAATCTCTCTTCTGTTCAGGCGATGATCTTTAAGCTGATACTTGGTCTTCATGTTGGCAATAAACCCCCTCTGCAAACTTCTAACTTCTTCCTCTGCTCCCCAGTTTCCCTTCATTCTGGCTGCAGTTACTGGGTAGACTCAGTAGACAGGACACCTCTTACGTAATTAAAGGAGGACTTGACGTTGTAGACATCCAAGCTAAATGTAAGAAAATATGTTCTGCTTCCAGGACACTCTTTCTAACCTAGCCTAGAGTCTACTATGCACATTTAGGACATTGCTGCATTGCTCTTTCCTCCCTGTCCCACTCTTCTCCACTGTTGTCCCCCACCAGCACAAGGATTCATCTTGTGACAGTTCCCTAGCACAGTTGAGTCATTTCATGATTGAAAATTGGCAATCCTCTTGTCTCACAATGTAAGCCCTAGTAAGACAGGCAGTTTGCTTATTCATCTTTAAAATCTAAGTGCTCAGTACAGTACTGGATGCAAAGCAGGTGCTTAGTGAGTTTTAGAACAAATGAATGCCATTAAATTCAATACAGAAAATCTCCAATTGTGTAATATGACATAATTCTCATACTTGAATGTATGTGATTACAGACTTTTATTGAAGCAACTATGTTTGTGGTCCTGTTCTAGACACTGTAGAACATCCAAAGTGTGTATGAGTGTGTGTGCATCCTTAGAGAGGAAAAAGTTTATAATTTTACAACTGACACTATTCATTAATTATCATACAAGATAAAAGTAAGTGCCATTGGATAAATACAAAGGGATATATAAAGTTAGAAAGAGAGAATAAGACTATTTTTCTTTTTTCTTTTTTTTTTTTTTTTAGCAAACTCTTGAAATCATGATGTTTTATTCAGTCTGTTACATGAAACTCAAAAAACAACCAGGAAAAAATGAAGTATGTCCCTGTGCACAGTTTAGGTCACTGAAAGATCCATTTATCCTTTCATGTGACTTAGTTTCAGGAGTATTTGTCATGTGCCAGGCTTTGTGCTAGGTAAATTACTGTGAAAGTCTATGCCAAATATCTCTTATTTGCCCCTTCTAATCTACTTTCCTCCACTCCGTAGGAGGCTGAGCTGTGTGGGTCACAGTCTTGGGCCGGCTTACTCCCTGTTTCTCAAGTGGTTCAGACAGCAGGGAGCCTCTCCTAAGAGGGAAGAGTAAGATCAGATATTCCTTCTCCAGTCTCCCTCTGGACAAGTTCCTCTCAGCCTGGCTCTGTCCTTTGACTCCAAGCCTCTCAATGTCTTTTCTAGAAAACTCTCTCTTTCCAGGTTCCAGTCACTCCTTCCTCCCCTCATGATTTATAGCTGAGTGCTATTAGCAGCTGCACTTTCCCTTGTCGTTTCTCTAGAACCCAGCGAAACCCTCCTAAAAAGTCTCTTCTCAAACCATCCTAAAATTCCTCAAATTCTAGTTTCCCTCTGTTTGCTATTTATACTCTGATACAAGAAAAATCTTTAGAGTTTTGCCAGGTTTTTTCCATGGCAACTCCTTCATATGGGTCAAAGATGAACATGTTGAAATAAGCATTTCAAGCATCAGAATAATGCTCTTTGGAGTGAGGGAAAACATCAAATGTTGACGACTCCTTTGTCCAGAATGAACAAATGCGCTTTCCACAGGAATATTCCCATTACGATCTGGGCAGGACATCGAAATCCCAAATCCCACTTTCTCACAATACAGTTTATTTGGTCTAGCATTTTATCTTTTCTGGAAATCTGAAATCAGATTAAGACAATTGGGAATCTTTGTAAAGTCATTTGTAAAATGTAAGAGTTCTCACAGCATAGAATAAGCACATGTTTATTGCATGTCATGCCATGGGGAAATTATCACTTTTAATGTAATGGCAGACTAAAATGTACATATTTTTAGCTCAGAAAAGGTGTACTTCTAGTGGTTCTTTATTCATTTTTTGTCATGAATACTTGAAAGATTACATTTTTTATAGCATACACATTTTCAATCAACAACTATGTGTGTAATGTGTTTCTTTATTTCTCAATTTGGTGAGAACCAGATCTCATTCCAAGGTTATATTGAATATCAGTGATTAGAATTCCTGTTTCCTGACTTCAAGTGTTCTCTGTTATTTGCCTCTCAAAGAGTAAGATTGGTTTAAATAATTATGAAGGTAACATATATGTATTCTCAAAAGAAACAGAAACGCTTGACATTTGTTTACATCTGAAGTTATATATAAAGTTTACATATAAAGTAAAAACCACTCACACTACAGTTTACTACCATTTATGAGCACCTTCATGTATTTTTGTCACTTGAGCCTCAGAACAGCCCTCTAAAGCCAGACAGAGGGCTGGGCATGGTGGCTCACACCTGTAATCGTAGCACTTTAGGAGGCCAAGGTGAATGGATCACTCGAGGTCAGCAGTTTGAGACCAGACTGGCCAACATGGTGAAACCCCGTCTCTACTAAAAATACAAGAATTAGCCAGGCATAATGGTACATGCCTGTAGTCCCAGCTACTCGGGAGGCTGAGGCAGGAGAATCTCTTGAACCCAGGAGGTGGCGGTTGCAGTGAGCAGAGATCGTGTCTTCCAGCCTGGGGGACAAGAGTGAAAATCTGTCTCAAAAACTAAATAGAAATTATTAAATTTTTATAAACAAAAAATAAAGTCAGACAGAGATATTCAGAATATTGGTGTAATATTCCAAAGTGCTCCTGGGTGCCCTTTTGTGACAGTCATCTCGTCCAAGAGCAGTGGATGTCACTGAAGTGATTTAAGCAAGAGTGCAACATGGGTAATAGACTGAAGGGAGACAAGACAGGAGCAGACAGACTTCCAGGCTCCAATAAAAATCCAAGTGAGACACGGCATGGGGCTTGGAGGGTGGAGATATGGACAGACTCAAGATGTAGATCAACAGTAAAATAGACAAGTGTTAGTGAAATAAATCTTAAGTTAACAAAAGTTAGGATATAAAATTTCTTCTACAGGATTCCAAAGTAAAGCAACAATTACTTCTGTGTGATGAAAAGTGGGGTTGATTTTTTTTTCTCTGCCTGCTTATAGTTTTCTAGATTTTCAAATTATCCCAAAATATTTATTTTTGAATTATAATTTTATTTAAAAATATAAAAAATACTTTCTTATGCAAAGTAAATTAGTTTAATTGATTGCCAAGGTGCAGTTTATTCAAAGTCGTAGATTTTGAAGTCTTTTAAGGCCTTGGATTTAAATCTGAGCTGGAATAAACAGCCCTTTTAAACTTGCTCTTGGCTGGGCACAGTGGCTCAAACCTGTAATCCCAGCACTTGGGGAGGCAGAGGTGGGCAGATCACGAGGTCAGGAGATCGAGTCCATCCGGCTAACATGGTGAAACCTCATCTCTACTAAAAATACAAAAAAAAAAAAAAAAAAAAAATAGCCAGGTGTGGTGGCACACACCTGTAGTCCCAGCTACTTGGGAGACTGAGGCAGAAGAATCGCTTGAAGCTGGGAGGCAGAAGTTGCAGTGAGCCGAGATCGCACCACTGCACTCCAGCCTGGGTGACATAGTGAGACTCCGTCTCAATAAACAAAAACTATAAAAAACAAAACAAAACGAAACTTTCTCTTTAGGATTTAAAGAATCTCATAATTTCTCTGTGGGTAGCATAATTGCCTGGAATGGGACCCACCTGTTATTTGAACACACATATAAACATTACATATGGACATATAACTTATAAACCTTATTTTAATGAAAAAATTTACCAGAGTGGTTGTATAATGCACTGATTAAAATGAAGTGCTGAGTTCATGATAAAGCAGGTATTTTGAAAATTGTGTAACACCTTTTTATTATGGGTAGCTATGACACTTTTTAAATACTTTGTTACTACTGTTTGTTTTGTTTTAGGTCTGGTTAGAAAGTAAAACAGAGGTTAGAATAAGTTGTTTGGGAATCTTATGGAAATGCTGGCATGTCAGAAAAATACTCTACAAATCACTGAGTCAAGAAAGCAAAATGCAATACAATTTCTCTGTCCCCACTGAGCCATCATGCCTTTTTTTGTTCACCGAGAACAGGTTTGGTGACCAATGGGGTTAGTGGCATTAATTGGAAACTTCAGACACTGCCTCCCAACCTGCACATGTCCTTCACAGCTGATTTCTGAGAGAAGATGGGACGTTTTCTCCTTCAGTTATCCTTTGGCACTAGAAGTTAAGCCTTGTTATTATGTGTTTCATCTATGTTAGAAAAAGGAATATAAACTATGTTAAATGGCATAAAAATAGTAAACCTAAATCTTTAAAGGTTGGAAGCGAACCTTGTGTAAACCTCTGGTGTAAAACTCTCTGCTTATTCATGGAAGAAAGGCAAGAGATGTGAAAACAGGTGAATGGGGAGCTATGCAGACCTGGACCAAGCATGTGCTCTGCTTCTACCTGGCTATAAGACCTGGGAAAAGTCACTTATCCTCTCTTAGCCTCAATTTTGTCATCTGTAAAAATGGAAAGCATAATAATTCATACTGTGTGGAGCTGCTGGGAGAACTACACGTGGTAATACCGTGAAACACTTTGCACATAGAAATCTCCATAAACATTCACCATTCTTATGGCATCATCATCATCATTAGATGTCCTCTGTCTCAGAAGTGACTTTTTCATCTACAAAACATTGAGAGACACCCCTCAGGATGCAGCTCCCTAGGCAAGTAAGCCAATAATCACGTGTTCTACTGTGAGCTATACCTCCACATTCTCAGACAGACTGAGAAATCTATGACACCTGAATGATTCACACCTGCAATTTCCAGGAACCCCTTCTCCATACACTCCACGGTAGTCAAATAATCATATATTTATTGAACCTGTGCTGTGCACAAAGCACCGTGCTAGGTATGTGACACCAGGGATAGATTCTTTGCTCCAAGAAGTTTATGATGAAGACAAAACAACTGTATGAAGAGAAAAAAGAATTATCCAAGGTAGTTTATGCTAGATGCCAGATGCATCTAACGATCAAGAGTAGAGGCTTTCAGAAGGGGAGAGATGACTGTGATGGGAGAGTTGGGAGCCTTCTGGGAAGACATAAGGTTCAAAGTGGATTTTCAAGAAGATGTGTGACTCAAGTAAAGAAAGGAGAAAAGTAGGCATGTCAGAAAGACACAGAGATCAGGTTGACAAGGAGATCAATCAGAGTGGACTAGAGAGGTGCTCTCAAAGTATAGCCCCAGAACAGCAGCCTCAGGATTACCTGCTCAGGCTGTCATAATAAAATAACAAAGACTGAGTGGCCTAAACACAAAAATTTATTTTCCAGTTCTGAAGGCTCTCCTCCTGGCTTGGAGACAGCCTTCTTCTTGCTGTGTCTTCACATGGTTGAGAGAGAGATCCTAAGTTCTCTGGTGTCTCATTTTATAAGGATACTGATCCCATCAGGCCATGGTCCCACCCTATTACCTCATTTAAGCTTAGTTATTTCCTTAGAGGCCCTATCTCTAAATACAGTCACACTGGGAATTAGGACTTCAACATATGAATTTGGGGGAGACACCAACATTCTATCTATAGCACATGGAAACTTTTCAGGCGTGCTAAATCGTGGGCTTTACCCTGAAACTACTGTGACAGAAACTCTAGGAGTCAGCCTCAAATATCTCTTTTCATCAGCCTTTTTGGTGCTTCTGAGTTTGAGAACCACTCAAGAGTCAATAGGGGAAGTGAATGGAGGGGAGACGAAAGAAGTAGATTGTCACCAGAATTTGGAGAATTTTGAGCCTCAAGAATGTGGAGGCTGGTCTTAGTGGGAGACCTAGAAAGAGAGGAGGTCATACAGGTTAATATAAACCATTTATTTTGCCATCTGCTTGTGGAAGAAAGGGGAGGAAGGAAAGGAGGAGAGAAGGAAAGAAGGAAGGAATTAAGAGAAAGGGAACGAAGGAGAAAGACAGGGAGGGAATGAGGATGGGAGAGAAGGAAAGAAGGAAGGAATTAAGAGAAAGGGAAGGAAGGAGAAAGGGAGGGAATGAGGATGGGAGAGAAGGTGGCCTTTTGGAAAACAGTTTCATAGTTTAGGTATTCACATTCTAAGTATAGTAATAGCAGGAATGGAGAAAAGGGATGAATATGATAAATATTATTGAAATCGAGAGGTCATTCCAGGGTCAAGCAAGCAAAGGAGAAAAGGGAATTAGGTAATTCATAGATCTGTGCAACCTACCACTGACGAAAATTTGGAAGCTTAGATGGGGAGCTGATTTGAGGCCCAGATTCAGTTTTATTTATTTGTGCTGATGTTAACAGGAGGACATCTAAGTGACTATGTCTACTAGGATATGAAATATGGTTAAGAGAGCAGTCAGTTCTGAACTGAAACTACATTCAAGAGGTGATTCTTGAATCCTGTGGAGCCTTTGCAAGTTCTGAGGAAGGGCGCACCGTGAGAGAGGATAAACAAAGTCACAGAGAAAGCCACTATTTCAAGGAAAGCAAAGGCCCAGAAGCAGGGTGAAGATGAGGGCAGGGTAAATATCAATGACATTTCAATGTTTGTGCTGGTTAGTCCCTCAAAAGGCCTCTCAGTCTGAGCTCTGCAGAAGGGACATGTTTGCAAGTCACTGTGAGTCCTCTGGACAAATCACTGTGCCTATGAACTGGGCCAGCTAGCCAAAACTGTGAATTACGACGACCACCACTACTGTTAGCCTGACCCCTTGTTAAACAGGAGAATGGTTTTCAGTACCAGCTAAAAGAATTTTAAAATGTTGACCATTTATATTACTTAAGTAATGTGCTACCATTTATAAGTAATATAAATGTTGGTCATTTATATTACTTAAGCAACGTGCTACAGAAACACCGGGCTACAGAAACCCTAAGGTTTCTGTAACAGTAAACTGACGGTTCTCTAATGCAGTTCAGCATCACCTGTTGGGCTTCTTTCGGGCTTGTTTGACCACAGATTGCTGGGTTACATTCAGAGTTTCTTATTCAGTGGGTCTGGGTGGGGTCTGAAAATCTGCATTTGTAATAAGCTCTCAGACACAACTGATGATGCTGGTTTAGGAACCACAATTTGAGAACCATTGTTAAGCCTCACGCCACGCCATTCCTATCATGAGAGCCACCTGTAGCTAATTCAGGGTAACTTGTTGGCTGCAGACTATAACCATAGACAGTTACTTTAGCAATATAAACCACTCGATAAAAGAAACCCTCAAAACTCAGAATAGGAAAATATAGAGTCCATGAAAAATATGATTTTTCCAAATGAGAGCATGTGTTTTATAGCCTCAAAAGAATATTTTCACATAGACTGCACTAAAATAACAACAAGATAAATCTGAAACTAAAGCTTAAAAAGGCCTTTATGAAACTAAAAACACTTTCACACCTGAGGTAAAGGGCTACATAGTTCCCTCAATTTTTTCTCATATGTTACCTTTCATTTAAATGACATTGCCATTTTACGTATAATAGGAGAACCTAGAAATTTGATTCCTGTTTATTTGTGCAAACCAAAGGGGTTATTTCCAAATATTTTCAGTTTTTCTTCACGTATAGTAGAAATGATTTAAAAGCCAGGTTTTGTTGGAAACTGCCATAAATGTGGTTAATAGTGGCTGCCTCAGCATCCATTTTCAGGCCTGACCTAAGTTGTCTGAAGCCCATTCTCACTGTATCACCTCTGGTCTGGGTAACACTTCGCCTCCCTGAGTGGTTGTGATGTGGTCCATTTGTTCTTCATGCCACTGAACCAAAACCCACACAGCCCACAGCTGCTGACCATGATAAAACCTAATGGCCAACACCAGGGTCCTGTAAATAAGTCTTGCTTCCTACATGTTCTCTTAAATCAGCCAAGCCACACCCCCCACGAGAAAGCCCCAGGACATAGCTTCAGGTCCTTGCTCGCTCTGCGCTCCGACTTCCCACAGCCTCCAGACTCCCCCTCAGACTCGCGCCGCTCGCCAGACCTCTGGGATGTGTAAGTAAGAGATTTCTTCTGTTCATGCGTTTTCGTTTCACCTCCTCCTTGTGCCTCACCTGACTGACACCCTAGAACCTACCTTTCCCCCTGGCCAGGGCTCTCCTGGAGATTGGCTGGTTTCTGGCCCCCTCCAAAGAGAGACCTCAAGACCAAATTAGGAACCTAAATATATAAATCACAACAGAAAGCTTGGTTGTTTACTGACAATATATATTTATAATGTAAAATGTGTTTATGATTTAGAACACACCAGACCTATTCTAGCTCTAAATTGCATTGCTATCTTGTAGTGTGCCATTACGCCTCGTTTCATTTCATTTTCCACTTGAAGTCATTTTATTCCCTCAGTTTATAAACACCTTGAATTCTTTAGCCTAAAAGGCAAGGTAACCTGATAGAGCATCCCCCTTTGTAACCATAACCCCTAATGCAGAACAAATTAAACGTGCAAAACTGTGAGCACCATGCCCTACATTGTTAAAGAAAGAAAATGATGTTGAAAAGTGGTGAAAGTCCTTATGAAGAAATTCAAAAGAGAAGAAGAGTAGACAGATGAACAGGAAATGGAAAAAGTCAGGTTTTCTTTCCTTTAGGAGTAAGCCAATTTGAAAAGTAGGGGTTAAGTGTTACAGTCCATTTAGATGGCAGGTATTCTTAATATTCACTAAGAAAACATTATGATACAAATGTTCATTGTGCAAAGCACACCTGTAATATTTCATCTGGTCCTCTCAGTGACCCTATAAGAAACATGAAACATTTTCAGATGAGACTAGGCTTCAGGGTGAAATTAGGTGACTGGTAAGACATAGAGTAAGTAGTGGAACTGGATTTAAATCCAAATTCTTCCAACTGTAAGCACAGGGCATTTTCCACGAATCAGCCCAGTAACCAAAGAAACCTAATTTTTCCAAACATTTAAAGTGATGCTATGGCCATTTGAGTAAAACCAATTTTGGCCTATACTTTTGATTCCTCATCACCAGCCTACCATTGGTTATCTGATATGGGCAGCAGAATTAAGAGGTAATGAAGTCTAACAGAACCTCTCATTATTTGTGTGGATGCAGTAGTAACCGAGATGGTGATATAGTTTGGATGTTTGGCCCCTCCAAATCTCATGTTGAAATGGGATCCCCAGTGTTGGAGACAGGGCCTGCTAGCAGGTGTTTGGGTCCTGGGGCAGATTCTTCATGAATGGCTTGGTGCCCTCCTCATGGTAATGACTGAGTTCTTGCTCTATTCATTCAGTAAGATCCGGTTGTTAAAGAGTGTGGTACTGCACCTGTGTCTCTCTTGCTTCCTCTCTCACCATGTTAAATGCCAGCTCCCCTTTGCTTTCTGCCATGATTGTAATCTTCCTTAGGCCTCAAAAGAAGCAGATGCTGGCGCCGTGCTTCTTGGGCAGTCTGCACAACCATGAGTCAAATAACCCTCTTGTCTTTACAAATAACCCAGCCTCAGGTATTCCTTTTTAGCAATGCAAAATGGATTAATACAGACGGGGAGATACAGGTATTAATTTAACAGATGCTTGTATATTGCCTCATATTCTCACTGGGACTGGGAAGTGTTAGAGGAATATAATTGAAAACAGAATCTCCTCCTAACCCAGAAAACTTCTCCACAAAGGTAGAAGAGAAAGAACACAGTTTTATTCAATAAGCATTAAACCAGAGTGAGATGCATGTCTCAGGGAATCAGCTAAGAGATTGCAAAGACAGAAAAAAAATCTCAACTTTTTATATAACAAGCAGATATAACCTTTTATATACAGATTCTCGAGGTAAACAATAACTTGTCCTCAAGGGGACTTTACAGCACCATTTGTCAAACAACTTTCATCCTAAATTCCCTTAGTAATTGGGGTAACTGTCTGTGTTAGACAATTGGCTTTATCCAAAGCAAAAATAAACTTCTCGTATCTTTATAAAAGGAGGTTGTCTTGCAACTTGGAGTAAGATATCAGCTGAAATTACCCTCCTAGCCTCCTACAGAACCTGATAAATAGAGATATTATCTTCCCTGATAGTTTTCAAAGTGATGATTCCCCGATCTTTGAGAATGGTATCCTTGGGTCTTAAAACTAGCAAGAGACTAAGTTAGCTTTTAAAAATATTTATATACATTTCAAAATGACAAAGATGTACAAGCTTTCTAAAGTAAATACCCTAAGAAAAGCCTGTTTGTTTCCTTATTTTTAACATGGAGAACATATTAGTGATATAGTCCTTATAGGCTTCTTAACAAAATACTACAGGGTGGGTAACTTAAATAACAGATATTTATTCCCTCAGTTCTCAAGGCTGAAAGCCCAAGATGAAGGTGCCAGTGGGGTTGGTTTTTGGTGAGATTGCTCTTCCTATCTTGCAGACAGTTACCTTTTTACTCTGTTCTCATGGCCTTTTCCCTATGCACAGGGAAAGAGATCTCTGGTGTTTCTTCCTCCTCTTAAAAGGACACCAGTCCTATCATATTGGAGCCCATCCTTGTCACCTCATCTAACCTTAATTAACTCTTTAAAGTCCCTTTCTTCCAATAAAGTCACACTGGAGGGTGGGGCTTTCACAAACAAATTTAGGGGGACACAATTCAGTCCATAACAAAGAGTTGAGCTTATTTTTAGTTGGCATTTGCCCTTACAGGAATAACAAGCCAGGCTAAGTCCTTGTCATCATGGGATGCAAGTAATGCAAGTTGCCAGTAATAATCAAGGAAATAAGCAGTGATGAGTGAAGGCCCTTGGCTCAAGGATGAGAAGAAACCAGCCAGCTCCTGGTTTTCTTCACACTGTCTTCCATAGTGGCTGTACTAGTTTACATTCCCACCAGCAGTATGGACGTGTTCCCTGATTGCTGCAACCACACCAACATCTACTGTTTTCTTTATTCTTTTTTTTTATTATTATTATACTTTAAGTTCTAGGGTACATGTGCGTAACGTGCAGGTTTGTTACATATGTATACTTGTGCCATGTTGGTGTGCGGCACCCATCAACTCGTCAACACCCATCAACCAGTCATTTACATCAGGGATAACTCCCAATGCAATCCCTCCCCTCTTCCCCCTCCCCATAATAGGCCCCGGTGTGTGATGTTCCCTTTCCCAAGTCCAAGTGATCTCATTGTTCAGTTCCCACCTATGAGTGAGAACATGCAGTGTTTGGTTTTCTGTTCTTGTGATAGTTTGCTGAGAATGATGGCTTCCAGCTGCATCCATGACCCTACAAAGGACACAAACTCATCTTTTTTTATGGCTGCATAGTATTCCATGGTGTATATGTGCCACATTTTCTTAATCCAGTCTGTCACTGATGGACATTTGGGTTGATTCCAAGTCTTTGCTATTGTGAATAGTGCCACAATAAACGTACGTGTGCATGTATCTTTATAGCAGCATGATTTATAATCCTTTGGGTATATACTCAGTAATGGGATGGCTGGGTCATATGGTACTTCTAGTTCTAGATCCTTGAGGAATCGCCATACTGTTTTCCATAATGGTTGAACTACTTTACAGTCCCATCAACAGTGTAAAAGTGTTCCTATTTCTCCACATCCTCTCCAGCACCTGTTGTTGCCTGACTTTTGAATGACTGCCATTCTAACTGGTGTGAGATGGTATCTCGTTGTGGTTTTGATTTGCATTTCTCTGATGGCCAGTGATGATGAGCATTTTTTCATGTGTCTGTTGGCTATATGCATGTCTTCTTTTCAGAAATGTCTGTTCATATCCTTTGCCCATTTTTTGATGGGGTTGTTTGTTTTTTCTTGTAAATTTGTTTGAGTTCTTTGTAGGTTCTGGATACTAGCCCTTTGTCAGATGAGTAGATTGCAAAACTTTTCTCCCATTCTGTAGGTTGCCAATTCACTCTGATGGTAGTTTCTTTTGGTGTGCAGAAGCTCTTTAGTTTAATTAGATCCCATGTGTCAATTTTGGCTTTTGTTGCCATTGCTTTTGGTGTTTTAGACATGAAGTCCTTGCCCATGCCTATGTCCTGAATGGTATTACCTAGATTTTCTTCTAGGGTATTTATGGTATTAGGTCTAACATTTAAGTCTCTAATCTATCTTGAATTAATTTTCATATAAGGAGTAAGGAAAGGATCCAGTTTCAGCTTTCTACTTATGGCTAGCCAATTTTCCCAGCACCATTTATTAAATAGGAAATCCTTTCCCCATTTCTTGTTTTTCTCAGGTTTGTCAAAGATCAGATGGCTGTAGATGTGTGGTATTATTTCTGAAGGCTCTGTTCTGTTCCATTGGTCTATATCTCTGTTTTGGTACCAGTACCATGCTGTTTTGGTTAGTGTAGCCTTGTAGTATAGTTTGAAGTCAGGTAGCGTGATGCCTCCAGCTTTGTTCTTTTGACTTAGGATTGTCTTGGCAATGTGGGCTCTTTTTTGGTTCCATATGAACTTTAAAACAGTTTTTTCCAATTCTGTGAAAAAACTCATTGGTAGCTTGATGGGGATGCTATTGCATCTATAAATAACCTTGGGCAGTATGGCCACTTTCACAATATTGTTTCTTCCTATCCATGAGCATGGTATGTTCTTCCATTTGTTTGTGTCCTCTTTTATTTCACTGAGCAGTGGTTTGTAGTTCTCCTTGAAGAGGTCCTTTACATCCTTTGTAAGTTGGATTCCTAGGTATTTTATTCTCTTTGAAGCAATTGTGAATGGAAGTTCATTCCTGATTTGGCTCTCTGCTTGTCTCTTACTGGTGTAGAAGAATGCTTGTGATTTTTGCACATTAATTTTGCATCCTAAGAGTTTGCTGAAGTTGCTTATCAGCTTAAGGAGATTTTGGGCTGAGATGGTGGGGTTTTCTAAATATACAATCATGTCATCTGCAAACAGGGACAATTTGACTTCTTCTTTTCCTAACTGAATACCTTTTATTTCTTTCTCTTGCCTGATTGCCCTTGCCAGAACTTCCAACACTATGTTGAATAGTGGCTGTTCTTGCAGGAGTAAGGTGGTATCTCATTGTGGTTTTGATTTGCTTGCATTTCCTTGATCATTAGTAATGTTGAGCATTTTTTCATATAATTGTTAGCCATTTGTATATCTTTTATTTTTATTTATTTATTTATTTATTTATTTATTTATTTATTTATTTGAGACTGAGTCTCACTCTCTCACCCAGGCTGGAGTGCTGTGGCACAATCTCGCCCCACTGCAGCTTCCGCCTCCTGGGTTCAAGTGATTCTCCTGCCTCAGCCTCCCAAGTAGCTGGGATTACAGGCACACGCCACCATGCCCAGCTAATTTTTGTATTTTTAGTAGAGATGGGGTTTCACCATGTTGGCCAGGCTGGTCTTGAACTCCTGACCTAGTGATCCACCTGCTTCAGCCTCCCAAAGTGCTGAGATTACAGGCATGAGCCACCACACCCAGCCAGCCATTTGTGTATCTTCTTTTGAGAATTGTCTATTCATGTCCTTAGGCCACTTTTTGATCAGATTGTTTGTTCTTACTGATTTGAGTTCATTGTAGATTCTGGATATTAGTCCTTTGTCAGAAGTATAGATTGTGAACATTTTCTCCCACTCTGTGGATTGACTGTTTGCTAACTGTTCTTTTTGCCATGCAAAAGCTCTTTATTTTAGTTAGGTCCCAGCTATTTATCTTTGCTTTTATTGCAATTGCTTTTGGGTTTTTAGACATGAAATCCTTGTTTAAGCCAATGTCTAGGAGGGTTTTTCCAATGTTATCATCGAGAATTTCTATAGTTTCAGGTCTTAGGTTTAAGTCCTTAATCCAACTTGAGTTGATTTTTGTATAAGGCGAGAGATGAGGATCCAGTTTCATTCTCCTACCTGTGGCTACCCAGTTATCCCAGCACCATTTGTTGCAAAGGGTGTCCTTTTCCTGCTTTGTTTTTGTTTGCTTTGTTGAAGATCAATTAGCTGTAAGTATTTGGGTTTATTTCTGGGTTCTCTATTCTGTTCCATTGGTCTATGTGCCTATTTTTATACCAGTACCACTCTGTTTTGGTGACTGTGGCCTTATAGTATAGTTTGAAATCAGGAAGTGGGATGCCTCCAGATTTGTTCTTTTTGCTTAGTCTTGCTTTGGCTATGTGGGCTCTTGGTTAGTTCTATATGAATTTTAGAATTCTTTTTTCTAACTCTGAAGAATGATGGTGGTGTTTTCATGGGAATTGCATTGTATTTGTAGATTGCTTTTGGCAGTATGCTCATTTTCACAATATTGATTCTAACATCCAGGAACATGGGATGTGTTTCCATTTGTTTGTGTCATCTATGTTTTCTTTTATCAGTGTTACGTAGTTTTCCTTGCAGAGGTCTTCTGACTCTTTTGTTAGGTATATTCCTAAGGGTTTGTTTGTTTGTTTGCAGCAATTGTAAAAGGGGTTGAGTTATTGATTTGATTCTCTGTTTTGTTGCTGTTGGTGTATAGAAGAGCTACTGATTTCTGTAAATTAATCTTGTATCTGGAAACTTGGCTGAATTCTTTTACCAGTTGTACGAGCTATCTGGAGGAGTCCTTAGGGTGTTCAAGGTAGACAATCATGTCAGCAAACAGGGACAGCTTGACTTCCTCTTTACCTATTTTAATGCCCTTTATTTCTTTTTCTTGTCTGATTGCTCTGGCTAGGATTTCCAGTACTGTTTTGAAGAGGAGTGGTGAGAGTGGCCATCCCTGTCTTGTTCCAGTTCTCAGAGGGAATACTTTCAACTTTTCCCCATTCAGTATTATGCTGGCTGTGGGTTTGTCATAGATGGCTTTTATTACATTAAGATATTTCCCTTGCATACCGATTTTGTTGAGGGTTTTAATCATAAAGGGATGTTGGATTTTGTTTAATGCTTTTTCTGCATCTATTGAGATGATGTGATTTTTGTCTTTAATTCTGTTTATGTCATGTATCACATTTTTTGACTTGTGTGTGTTACACCATCCCTGCATCCCTGGTATGAAACCTACTTGGATCGTGGTGGATTATCTTTTTGATAGGTTGTTAGATTTGGTTAGCAAGTATTTTGTTAAGGATTTTAAATGTATATTCATCAAGAATATTGGTCTGTAGTTTTCTTTTTTGTGCCCTTTCCTGGTTTTGGTATTAGGGTGATGCTGGCTTCATAGAATGAATTAAGGAGGGTCCCTTCTTTGTCTGTCTTGTGGAATAGTGTCAAAAGGATTGGTACCAATTCTTCTTTGAATGTCTGATAGAATTCTGCTCTGAATCCATCTGGTCCTGAATGTTTTTTGTTGGTAACTTTATAATTACCATTTCAATCTCACTACTTATTAGTCTGTTCAAGGTATCTAATTCTTCCTGATTTAAGCTAAGAGGGTTGTATTTTTCCAGGAATTTACCCAAAACTTCTAGATCTTCTAGTTTATGTACATGAAGTTTTCATAGTAGCCTTGAATGATCTTTTGTATTTCAGTGTTGTCAATTGTAATATCTCCCGTTTCATGTCTCAGTGAGGTTATTTGGATTTTCTCTTTTTTTCTTGGTTAATCTTGCTAATAGTCTATCAATTTTATTTATCTTTCCAAATAACAAGCTTTTTGTTTCATTTATCTTTTGTAATTTTTTTTGTTTGTTTCAATTGCATTTACTACTGCTCTGATGTTGGTCATTTCCTCTCTTCTGCTGGGTTTGGGTTTGGCTTGTTCTTGTTTCTCTAGTTCCTTGACACATGACCTCATCTTGTCTGTTTGTGCTGTTTCAGACTTTTTGATATAGGCATTTAGGGCTATGAACTTTCCTGTTAGCACCACCTTGGCTGTATTAGCTATATCCCAGAGGTTTTGATAGGTTGTATAATTATTGTCATTGAGTTTGATGAATTTTTTAATTTTTATCTCAATTTCGTTTTTGATTCAGTGCTCATTCAGGAGCAGGTTATTTAATTTCCATGTATTTGTGTGATTTTGAAGGTTCCTTTTGGAGTTTAGTTCCAGTTTTATTCCACTGTGGTCTGAGAGAGTGCGTGATATAATTTCAATTGTCTTGAATTTATTGAGGCTCATTTTATGGCCTATCGTATGGTCTATCTCAGAGAAAGTTCCATGCACTGTTGAATAGAATGTGTATTCTGTGGTTGTTGGATGAAATCTTCTGCATATATCTGTTAAGTCCATTTGTTCCAAGGTATAGTTCAAATCCATTGTTTCTTTGTTGACTTTCTGTCTTGATGACCTGTCTAGTGCTGTCAGTGTAGTATTGAAGTCACCCACTATTATTGTGTTGCTGTCTATCTCATTTCTTAGGTAAATTAATAATTGTTTTATAAATTTGGGAGCTCCAGAGTCAGGTGTGTATATATTTAGGATTGTGATATTCTCCTGTTGGACAAGGTCTTTTACCATTCTATACTATCCCTCTTTGTCTCTTTTAACCGCTGTTGCTTTAAAGTTTGTTTTGTCTGATACAAGAATAGCTACACCTATTCTCTTTTGGTGTCCTTTTGTATGAAATGCCTTTTTCTACCCCCTTACTTTAAGTTTATGTGAGTCCTTATGTGTTAGGTGAGCCTCCTGAAGGCAGAAGATAGTTGGCTTGTGAGTTCTTATCCATTCTGCGGTTCTGTATCTTTTAAGTGTAGCATTTAGGCCATTTACGTTTAATGTTAGTATTGAAATGTGAAGTACTGTTGCATTCATCATGCTCTTTGTTGCCTGTGTACTTTGTTTTTTGTTTTTTTGTTTATGTTTTTTACTTGTATTTTTGTTTTATAGGTCTTGTGTGATTTATGCTTTAAAGAGATTTGGTTTTGATGTGTTTCCAGGATTTGTTTCAAGATTTAGAGGTCCTTTTAGCAGTTCTTGTAGTGATGGCCTGGTAATGGCAAATTCTCTCAGCATTTGTTTGTCTGAAAATGACTGTATCTTTCCTTCATATATGATGCTTGGTTTCACTGGATACAAAATTCTTGGCTAATAATTGTTTTAGTTGAGGAGGCTGAAGATAAGGGCCCTATCCCTTTTAGCTTGTATGGTTTCTGTTGATAACTCTCCTGTTAATCTGATAGGTTTTCTTTTATAGGTTACCTGGTGCTTCTGTCTCACAGCTCTTAAGATTCTTTCCTTTGTCTTAACATTGGATAACTTGATGGCCATGTGCCTAGGCAAAGATCCTTTTGTGATGAATTTCCCAGGTGTTCTTTGTGCTTCTTGTATTTGCATGTCTAGGTTTCTATCAAGGCCAGGGAAGTTTTCCTCGATTATTTCCCCACATATGTTTTCCAAGCTTTTAGAATTGTCTTCTTCCTCAGGAACACCAATTATTCTTAGGTTTGGTCATTTAACATAATCCCAAACTTTGTGGAGGTTTGCTCATATTTTCTTATTCTTTTTTCTTTGTCTTTATTGGATTGGGTTAATTTAAAGACCTTCGAGCTCTGATTTTCTTTCTTCTACTTCTCAATTCTATTGCTGAGACTTTCCAGAGCATTTTACATTTCTAAAAGTGTGTCCAAAGTTTCCTGAATTTCTTATTTTTTTTTCTTTAAGATGTCTATTTCCTTTAATATTTCTCCTTTCACTTCTTGTATCATTTTTTTGGATTTCCTTGCACCAGGCTTTGCCTTTGCCTGGTGCCTTCCTGAGTAGCTTAACTAACCTCCTGAATTCTTTTTCAGGTGAATCAGGGATTTCTTCTTGGTTTAGATCCATTGCTGGTGAACTAGTGTGATCTTGGGGGCGTTTTGACTAGCCTTGTTTTGTCATATTACCAGGATTGGTTTTCTGGTTCCTTCTTATTGGGATAGGCTCTATCAGAGGGAAAGTCTAGGGCTGAAGGCTTTTCTGATTTTTTTGTTCCACAGGGAGTTCCCTTAATGTAGTACTCTCCCCATTTGCCTGTGGATGTGACTTCCTGTGAGCCAAACTGCAGGGATTGTTGTCTGTCTTCTGGGTCTAGCCACCTAGTGAGTCTGCACAGTTCTGGGTTGGTACTGAGGGTTGTCTGCACAGAGTCTGTGAACCATCTGTGGGTCTCTCAGCCATGGATCGGTGCCTGTTCCAGTGGAGGTGGCAGAGGGTGCAGTGGACTCCATGAGGGTTCTTAACTTTAGTGGTTTAAAGCTCTATTTTTGTGCGGGTTGACCTCCTGCCAGGAGATGGTGCTTTCCAGAAAGCATCAGCTGTAGTAGTGTAGAGAAGGACCATTGGTGGGTGGTGCCTTAGAACTCCCAAGATTATATGCCCTTTGTCTTCCGCCACCAGGGTAGGTAGGGAAGGACCATCGGGTGGGGGAAGGGCTAGGTGTGTCTCAGCTCAGACTCTCATTGGGCGGGTTTTGCTGTGGCTGCTGTGGGGGATGGGGGCAAGATTCCCAGGTCACTGACGCTGTATACCTAGGAGGATTATGGCTGCCTCTGCTGAGTCATGCAGGTTGTCAGGGAAGTGGGGGAAAATCGACAGTCCCAGGCCTCACCCAGGTCCCACACAAACTGAAGGGCCAGTCTCACTTCCACCATGCCCCCTGCAACATCCCCAAGTCTGTTTCTAGGCAGAGGGCAAGTTGGGCTTGAAAACTTGCCTAAGGCTTTCCTTCTCCCAGGTTCAGCTTTCTCAGTAGGGATGTATGTTCAGGAAAGGATGTTGGGGAAACTAGCCCCACACCACCCAGCGGATACCCTGAGTCTGGTGGAGACAAAGGAGTTAGAGACAGAATAAGTGTTTAAAAGGTGGGTCCAGGGGACTAGAATGTTGGAGGCTTGCTCACGACTCAGAGCTCTCGAACTCTGCCCAATTTATTGGTTTACCAGATCTTTGTTCTTAGGGCAGATGGGAGGGGGGAAAAGGGATGAGGAAAAGGATTAATCAGTGAAGAACTCATGAGTCATTTGATAAGATGTATAGCAGTAGTGGTTTCTGTGAATTTCCTTGGGCAAAGGCATGTGTCTAAACTACTTAAGATCTTTAACTTATCGGGACTGAAATGGGTGGGAGGAGGTTTCAGGAGGAGCCAAGACATTTGATTATACTCCACTGCTTCAAGGGAGTATTATCTCCCTGAGCAACCTGTGGAATGCCGCTAAGCAGTTATGCTCTCAGAGCATAAAGACATGAAGGCAATAAGGAGACTTCTCCTCATAGGCCACCCATGGCTTCCCATGGGTGTCTCATACAAGGGAGACAAACTCAACTGGCACCCCAGAAACTCTTTCCTGCAAAGGAAGTTCTCCTTTTTCCACTCCCGCAGTTGCAGCACTCACAGTATTTGGGGTGTCTCCTGGTCCCTGTAGGAGTAGCCCCTTCCTTCAGAGGGTCTGTGGGTCCTCTCAGGATTGCTGGTTTGTTCTTGCAGTTCATCTGGAACTAAAATTCACAATGCAAACCTCCACAGGCTGTTCTGCCCGGGGCTGCAATCTAGTCCTGCCTCTCGTTTGCCTTGATCTATAAGAAGATTCTTAATTATGGAATTTGTGATTATTTTAAGTTATCTAAGGCAATTGTGTTCAGATCTTATTTTGCCACTAAAACTACATTGGAAATATATTCCCTACCACTCATGCTAAGAGTGGTTTTAGTGATGTAATTGCATAAAAGTTTCTCCAGAAATAATTCAGAATTCTTGGACAGCTTCTATTTGTTTAATTCTTTGGCTTATTTGGACAGATTCAACTTTCCAATGAATTGGACTTGATCTTTTATACAAATGTAGCCAAATAATTGAAAAGTAATTTTCCATTCATTATACTAGTTACTCAGTCTCTTAAATGATTACATGAAGTAGATAACATATTTCTTCAGAGGGTAAGAAATATTACATATGAAGATGCCTTTAAGAATTTGAAAAAAAAAATGTCTTCAATAGGAGTTTTGGTTGTCTTCTTGGGCTTGGTTTGAGTGTTTTAACTAAGTTCATTGGTATTTTTGGACAGATTCAGGTCAAACCCAACATGACTGAGTCTAGTTGAATTGGACAATGTTTGAGCCACTGAATCTGAAGATTCAAACCAGAAATATGTTAAGTTCCATTTCAGAGGTTACATTTACCAGAAAGTTGTATGTTTTTCATGGCATATAAATATGCTTATCCCAACTGTGGGTGTGTTTTCTACCAGAAGTGCTACGTTAAAAAGAATATTTTCTGTATCACATGCCAAACATGTCTCCCTGTGAATTTTAGATAACTAATTTCCCACAAGGAAGGTGATGATTATGGAGGCCAGCTTTGTTGTCTTTAGTTTTGTGGGATTTTCATCTAGGAATTGGAATATAAAGAGTATGGCCTTGATGCAAATTGAAATAACTGTAAGTTCTAGGCTTGCTTTGAGGAGTTACCCTCTGATATGCATATGCACAACCATAACTCAAAAGGCCAAATGAGAGCACCACCAAGGTCAAATACAACCATGATGGGAGGCATTGCACGGGCAGGAGGACTGGGGATATCATTTGAATGTTTTGTCTTTTCCAGTTCTCATGTTGACACGTGATCCCCCAACGTTGGAGGTGGGGTCTAGTGGGAGGTGTTTGGGTTATGGGGGCAGATCCCTCATGAATGGTTTGGTGCCCTCCATATGGAAATGAGTGATTTATTGCTCTATTCACATCAGAGCTGGCTAAGAGTGTGGAACCTCCCTCTTCTTTTGCAGTGTGACACAGTTACTTCCCCTTTGCCTTCAACCATGAGTAAAAGCTCCCAGAGGTCTCACCAGTAGCTGAGAAGATAGTGGTGCCATGCTTGTATAGCCTGCAGAACTGTGACTCAAATAAACCTCTTTTCTTAATAAGTTACCCAGTCTCAGGTGTTCCTTTACAGCAATATGAAATGGACTAACAACTGGGAAGTCCCATCCTCAGGAAGAGCTGTCCCCAATCTTTTTGGCACCAGAGACGGGTTTCATCTTGGGCAGTTTCATCCCAAAACCAGTTGGGATGGTTTTGGGATGAAACTGCTCTATCTCAGATCATCAGACATTAGTTAGGTTCTCATAAGTAGTGCACAACCTAGATCCCTCGCATGCGCAGTTCACAATAGGGTTCATGCTCCTGTGAGAATCTAATGTTGGCTGATGTGACAGGAGGCAGAGCTCAGGTGGTAATGCTCACTTGCCTGCTGCTTATCTCCTGCTGTGCAGCCCAGTTCCTAACAGACCACAGACCAGTAGCAGTCCACAGCCTGGAGGTTAGGGACCACTGCTCAGGAAGGTAAGAGCTAAGCGCAGTAGCAGCATGCCAGCGAAGAATCCTACCAGGTACATTAGGAGATAGCTTAACACCTTTGGAATTCAGGGTCCTCTGGTAGGAAGATATTCCACCGAATCTGCAAGCCAAAGTTTCTGTGTATGTAAGGGGTTTATTTTACTTAGCTCAGGGGCTGTGGTCCTCTGCGTATGAACCCCAGATACGTCTGGGATAAGACATGGAAGGAGAGGGAAGAACGTCAGGCATGGAGAATCATCCCTGAGACACTGCAGAAGGGACAAGAAAGCCCCCCTGTGTAAAACATAATTACATAAGAATTAAATTTTGATCTTTTTCATGGACTGGTAGCCTACGTGACACATACTAAGTACTTAAAATAGTTGAGTAAATAAATTAGTGAATAATGTATTGAAACACATAGTGTGAAAGATCAGAGGAGACTACTAACAATGATTTCAGGTGTTAAAAAAGCAAACACATTATGTACAATTTTTATTCTGAGTGTCTAAAAATACATCATATCCAGCTAATATAAACAATTTTTCAATTATACCTAATATTCATGGAGTACAATAATGACTTTTTCAAAACTGAGGCATTAAATGTATTCCAGGGATACAGACTTTGTCTTAATATTTTATGAACAAAATAATCATTGGAGCTACCTAGTAAAGGAATATGAAACCTTTTTTAGATGTTTACATGATAGAAAGTAGTCAAGCTTTAAGACTGGTAAAAACTTTCCAGGCATATTGTGGAAGACTTCTACAATGAGTGGATTTTAAACTCTAAGGTCCTTTTATTTTGTTTTGCTTTTGAGACAGAGTCTCGCTATGTCGCCCACCCTGGAGTGCCATCACAGCTCACTGCAACCTTCACCTCCCTGTTTCAAGCAATTCCCCTGCCTCAGCCTCCCGAGTAGCTGGGATTACAGGTGCATGCCACCAGGCCCGGCTAATTTTTGTGTATTTTTAGTAGACATGGGGTTTCACCATGTTGGCCAGACTGGCCTCCAACTCCTGATCTCAGGCAATTCGCCCGCCTCAGCCTCCCAAAGTGCTGGGATTACCAGCATGAGCCACTGCGCCCAGCCTAAAGGTCCTTTTTTAATTCTAAAATTCCATGATACTGCTTTGAGATTTAAACAATTAAGTGAAAACCTGGCTATAGACAGAGACAGTTCGATGCTCTCCAGAGGCACATCCAGGCACAGCACATATGATCTGGGTGGATTAAAGTTCTGTTGAGTCACACTGATGGAAGCAGCACTGGCATGTATTGAAGTTTCCTAAAAGAATTCAATTTATATTGATTTAGTTCAAGCACTGTAAAGTCTAAGTTGTAAAAATGGAGTCAATTTCTATTAATTTGATGTTAAAACTTTTACTAAGCATTCTAAATTTTCCCTCTTTTTAAAAGAAAAATTGGCTTTTTCCATGTCAGAAAATAATTGAAGCAAAAAGATTAAGCTCTGAGAGTTTATATAAAAACATGCATGCACTTGTCATTTAGCAGACACTCAGAAAATGTTAGCTGTATTTTACTGAGGCACAAATACTCACGTATTTGGTAAGAGTTTGTTTTCCTTCAATAACAGCAGGAGTATTTGTTTTGTTCATTTCTGTGACCTTGGCACCTGGTGCTCAACAAATATTAAGTGAAAACTCAATTGTGCTGTGGTAAAATAATACAGTAAAATACTATTCTAAGCATATTCTACTTTTTCCCACCTAATTTCTCATAATAATCATACATTTCAGTAATAGCTCATTTTACTTTAGCAAATATATCCATATTCATGATATTATCTGGTCACACATATATAGGTAGAGAATATTATTCCTGTTTTACCCATGAAGAAAAACAGAGGTTCAGAGAGATTAAATAATCACATTAATGACTAGGATACAAATCCCTGCTTCAAGATTCCACGTTCAGGACATTTTCTAATAAACATGAGGGTTTATGCCAGCTTCAGAGGTACAGATCAAGAAAAGGGAAAGCCTGAACAATTTCTTCTGCGTTTGATGCCTTTTTACTTTCTTTTGCTTTGACTTTGTGTCTTCTACAAGCCTGCAGTGGAATCTCTATTTCTTCAGTATCTGCTTGCAATCGTTGTTACATTTTTATGCTATTTGTGGATACAAATGGTAAGAACTATTTCTTTCACTCCAGTAAGACTATCCAAGTTTCCAAAAGTAAGATTTTTCCAACGATATGTATTCATTATGGGTCTGGGGCACTGGAGGAGCCTCAAGAGAGTGATTGTTCCTATAGTAGTAAAATGTTCCAACTACCTGAAACATATGGTTGTCTACACTGTTTTTAGGAATTTCCTTTAAGTAGCCTACTTCGGTGGTTGTACAGTGGAAAGTTCTTCCCCACATATAGACCAATTTTCTCCGGGTCTGTGTGAAGCCTATTACGTTTCTGTCCTCTATGGAAGTGAAGGACATCTGCATCTTTTCTTCTTGAGTAGTACTTACAACATAAAAAAGCTGTGATCTCTCACTCTTCTTTCTCATACCTCTTCCTATCCATTGCAAGTACACTTGAAGAGAATGATAATTATCTAGGCACTTAAGTTAGAGGCATTGAAAAGATTGACTTCTTCTCTTGCTTTTGTAGTAACTGTTTTGAGTACTTTTGGTTTTTTAGGAAGAAATCTCCTAGGTCTAATAGAGCAGGCATATGACCATCTATTAACCTCTTATAAGCCCGACCTACAAGAATATTGCAGGAAAATGCTGTGGTTTAGAGAGGGAGAGCACTTGATGGTAGGACTGAGAAGACCCTAGAGGAACAGGGTAGGGAGCTTTGGTAGGATCTGAATAGTCACCAATACACAGAAGAAAAGACAGACTCAAAATATGGGCAAAATGGCATAGAAATTGTCTTACTTGCATCAGAGTCTTGCATAGGCTAATAAGAATTAATTTTGTCAGCAGGAAAAAGTATCCAAGTTCTGATGATCAAAGAGTACAAGACATTCTCTGTCCCTTATCCATATTCTTTTTCCCTTTGGGGGCCTGGTTTAGTGGTTCAGATATCCATCTCCCTTTCTCTGTCCCCCACTCCAAAGAAGTTTTGTCACTAAATTTAGCAACAGGAAGAAAGAAGTAAAATCATCCAGGTGCCATCCTTAGGGCCACTGCCATTCACTTAAGAAACTTTCCCCTCAAAATGGAGATGTAGAAGCAGGCAAGGGTAAGGAAGTACTGGGGATAAGCATGGCATGGTCTCTGCAATCTATTGAGTGATTTCCGGTCTCCCACCCATTGCCCCATCTGAGAACAATGGGGTGATTGACTTGCACTCTCCTCTTACTTCCCTCCCTCTGTGAGCCCACAGCCAGCTCCCCAGTCCTCTAGTCTTAGCCTCCTTGCCAGCTCCTCCCTTGGCCATTTTATTCTGGCATAAACTGAACAGGCAACTATTTCTTCATCAATTAGAAGCAGTTGAAAAGGAATGAGCTCCTCAAGGGCCTCTGAGGATCAAGAAAGCATCCAAAGAAAGCAAACCTGTAGTGGTTTCCATGGAGTTGTGCAGCCTGGCAGTTGAAGGGGATAACTTTATTTCCAAAACACTTGAATTACCCTAGTAGCTTGTTAACACACTACTCAGAGTAACTAACACAATTGTTTCTAATTTTCTGAGAACAATCGATTAATTTCACTGGGCTGACAGTGGGACAGAGTGAGAACAAGAATAGGAAGAAAAATCCTCTTTCACACACACCTGTGCCCTCCTTACTTTCATGGACATGAGACATAAATAGCCTTTAAGTGGCCACCATAGTTCTAACATCAAGGAGCTAGAATATTTTAATATTTAGAGATGATCAGTAGATTATATGCTTTTAAATATTCTATTTTCATTTTTAAAGCATGAGCATCTTTTAGAGGATGCTCTAAATTTTTATTTTGAGATTATCAATAGATATTATGTTTAAGTATTTTAACCTTTATTGTAACACACAGCACAGAACAAAGAGCCACATAGAACAAGTGTAAGGATCACCAAAGTCATCAAAGAAAACTTTGCCAGTCACTCCAGAAGTTCCTCCATAGGTCTCATCAGTCAGAACCCCTACCCTCCCTCCAAAGTGACTTTTGTTGTAAGCACTTCTTTAAATTTCCTGATAGATTTTCATGCCCAAGATTGGATCCTTGGACATCAGTTGTCTCTTGCTCATTTTCTTTTAACGTGATGTCTTTTAAAGTCCCTTTAATTTACAAGTCCCTTCTGTACTTTATTATCTTTTTTAAGAGCAAGCATTGCTCAATTGTAGAGTCTCTGACAGCCTGGATTTTTCTGATTGAGGATGGACACAGTATTACTCCACATACCCTTCTGTGTTCCTGCAAGTTGGCCTCTGTGTCTAGAGACTGGACTCAGGTTTCATCCTTGAGGCAAGATGATAGGTAGGGTCAGTGGGGAGATTTCATAGAGGCTCTGGTGCATCTGTTTAGTCCTTCCTCCATTCCCATGCGCCTCTTGTACATAGACACCAATCACACAAAGAACTCACAGCTGTTTGTGGCACTTCCAGCATTATCCAGTTTTGGGATTCAAGGAGCTTCCTTGACACCTGTCTCATGGTAAATGTTTTCCTCAGGTTTCTGGCCTTAAGAAGTAGTTGCTTTGTGTGTCTCTGTGTAGATTTTGGAGAATCCAAAAATCAGGCTGCCATCTCGCACACATCTTCCTAGAATTCTGTCAAGTATGACTCCCTTGTAATCATATTGAATGCATTTTGAAGTTATTGATACCTCAATTCTTGATGAGAAAAACACTTGACACAAATCACTTTACTGGCAACTTTTGAAGAACACACACTGTATGGTGAAAGATGCTTATCTGGTTGTTCATTATTCCACAGTTAAATTGCTGCCAGAACTGTTTGTAGCACTGCATTCATTCTTAGACATATATAGAAAATCACTTGTTTAATATTCCAATGTGGATCTGTAAGCACTCCCACTCCTGAAACCATTCACATGTCGATAGTAAAAATACAAAGAACTGGCCAGGCGCAGTGGCTCATGCCTGTAATCCCAACACTTTAGGAGGCCAAGGCAGGCAGATCACCTGAGGACAGGAGTTTGAGACCATCCTGGGCAATATGGTGAAACCCCCATCTCTACAGAAAAATACAAAAATTAGCCAGGTGTAGTGGCAGGCACCTGGAATCCCAGCTACTTGGGAGGCTGAGGCAGGAGAATCACTTGAAACAGGAGGCAGAGGTTGCAGTGAGCTGAGGTCACAGCACTGCACTCCTGTCTGGGAGACAGAGGGAGACTCCAAGAAACAAATAACTTCTGTCTAGATAGACTTTATTGAAAGCTTACACCTGAGCATGTTTTTTTTTTTTTTTTTTCCTACCTGACTGAGTGCAGCCTTCCCACTCTTTGTTACCAATATCTAAATATTCTTTCCCACTTCTTCAGAGCCTGTGATATTCTCTGGATTCGGATGCCTGGTACCTGGCTTTCCAGGCCTTGATCTGCCTCTGACACTTTTACCCTCAGCTTGTTGATGTGAGAGCCGAACTCACGCACATCTTTTTATGGAGTCAGTCTTTTCTTCACCCTACAGTAGACTGGTTGATCTCTGTTGTCATCCATATCCTGGCATTGTGTATATCACAATGTGGCCTGATGACACTGTCACATGTCATCTAAAATTTCTAGAAGTGTGAGTAAAAGAATGCATAGTTTCCTACCACATAGATGAACTAAAATGTACCTAGTTGTGCATGTAATACCTGTAGTTTACTTAGATTTTCCGTTAAGAAACACAACTAAGTTTGAAATTACTTTTTTCCTTAAACCAGGAAAGAGGAAGAAAAAAAAAAAATAGCTGTAACACCTCTGAGTTTAGGTGCGTAATTTATTGTAAACACTTTATTTTGAGAGGGGCAGTTGCAGTTTTAGGGGATCACTGATACCTGTCTCCTCAAGGGGCTAACCTTCCTGGGGAACTCCCCTGCTTCCTCAGTAAAGGCTCCAATTCTAAATATTGATTCCAGAAAACAAGAGGCCACCCCTGTGAGGTCAGACTCCCCACTGATCTTGTCACCTCTACAGTCAGCAGTTCCCCTAAGACCTCTTTATTTCTGGTGGGATAATATTTCCACTTGAATACCTCTTTCCTCTTCAATGAAGGCCTTGAGAAATCAAACAAAAGTTCTCCTCATGCTTAAAATGTAAAGTCTAAAACCTAATAAATGCTCTGGACCCAGGCCCACCTAATTAACAAAACTGCACTTCCTGCACATGTACCCCGCAACTTAAAAAAAATGTAAAGTACAACTGGGGAAAAAAACCAGCTCTGTTCTGTGTTGAGATGGGTAATTGCCTCATCTCCAAAGGATGCTGCATCAGCAGGGGAACTCATTGGGGGTTTATTCCCAGCTTGGATTTAGGATTCACTGCCTGAGACAAGAAACAAGACCTGCTGGGTAGTAAAGCTGGAGGGAGAAGTGGGCAGTGGGAAGCTCACAAGCAGGTAAACAGTGGCCCCAGGGGAGGGTGAAACAATCAGCAACCAATTTGTCTGACTGGCAGCTTATTCAGTTCTAACTGGATCAGACAGCTGAGTTCCAAGAGGAGCCATTGTCCCTAGAATGGCAGCTTCAACAGTGCAGTGTAGAATCACTGAAATTGGTTTTAAGCCTACCCCAGCACTCTGAGCCAATCCCCAGTCTTAATGAGGTGCTCCTCCTGTGTGCTTCCAAAGCCCCCTGTGTTTCCTATCATAGCACAGATCCCACTGGATTTTGTCTACTTATCCTTCCAAGAGCTCAGAAGCTCTCAGAAAGACTTTTTTGTCTTGCTTTGGAGCCCCCATACTTGTAGTTCTTACCCTTGGCTGCATATCAAAACCACCTATCGCACTTTTTTTCAAAAATGTAGCTGCTTGGAGCTCTACTTCCAAAATGCTAATGTAATTGTATTGGCATGGAGCCCATTCGTCTTTTAAAGTTCCTCAGGTGTTTCCAGTATGCGGAGAGGATCGGGAATCATCCTAACCAAGTTTTAATGCTTGAGATATAGGTGCCCAGTGAAGGTTTGATGGATGATGACTGAATCAGTCCTGGATTCAGTCAACCAGGATGAAGCTAGAAGACAGCAGGATCTGGTCAAACCTGTATTACTTGATAGCTTAAAGGCTTTGCTAGCAATCTGCTATTCCTCCTTCTCCTTAATAACAGGCAAAATTCATGAACATTTCCTCTCAGTATAAACATCATGCATGGACATTAGGCCGGTGCTACTTGCAACTATGGATGACAAGTCTTTGCAAACAGGGAAGATAAACTGCAGCCAAGTGTTATACCCTGGGCAGAGCACTATCTGCCTCTGCCTTCTTTAAGAAGCCAAAGGCATCTGTGTGGAAAACCATTACATGACATTGCTAGGTTACTCCTGTTTCCCACTTCTGGTGAGAAAGACTTTGCAAAATAAAACAAATCTGTCATTGGCTATTGGTTATTGTTATTAAAGTATAAAAGAAAAGTACATTTAGTTAGCAAATACTCTATTACTTGTCATTGTAACAGGTCTTCTTAGATTCTACATTACATTTCTCTGAAGTTGAATCAATATTAGGCTTTTCAGCACAGATTTCTAGGAAGGACCTAATACTTGGAATTTTATTGAAAATGACAGAATATGATATGACAAACTTTGCAAAGTTTGGCAAGATTTCGCAAAACAAATTTATAACTTGAATTTATTTTGAAACAAATTGAAGAATGCGTGTGTTCCATATTTGATCAGTAGGTAATTTCAAAGGTCATATGATCCTATGAATCGTCTATGGGTTTCTTAGGAGAATCTAGAGAGTAAAACTTAATTTGTCATTTAGTCAGCCTTAATTTTTAAAAAGAAAGAAACTTGAGCTAGGCAAGTGCATTACACAAACCCAGAGTTTCAGGGCGAGTACACCTTAGAAATAATGTTAACCACCAATGTTTGAGGATTTGTATGCACTGTACTAAGTGATTCACATTGTTCAATCCTCATGGTACTGTTAAAAGGAAAAAACTATTTCATTTTTCCAATGAGGAACTAAGAGTTACAGAGACTAAGGAACTGCTCAAAGTCATGCTGAGTTAGGACCTAAATCTCAATCTTGGGCATTGAACCCTAGAGCCTGTGGTGTCAAACCCTCTTCTGTGCTCTATTACTACTGGGACCATATTGAGTTAAAGGTGCTGCGTTAGCCACAGGAATTACACAGATGAATGTGTCACATACTCTGTCCTTAGCTTGCAATTTACAGAATTGGAAATCTATGTAGTTTGTATGCAAATGACTATAATCAAAATAGAAAATACTGAGCTTTAAACAAATTATAAACAGTCATGGTTTATAAAGAGACTATTTCCTGTGGAGAAATCAAGGAAGGTTTTGTGGGGGAAAAAAAAAAATTGGCATTTACATCAGCTTCAAATCCTAAATTTACTTTTTTAAAACTTTTAATAATAAATTTGACTAAATGGGTTGGTATGTAGTTCTGTGACAAATCCTGCATTATGAATGCAACTAACGGTTGTTGGTGACAGATATATGATACCAAATAGTTGAAGAGTAGAATGAATTTTAAGAATGCGAGAGAATCTTGGTTTGCAAGTGAGAACCAACCCCAGATCACAGGGATATACTGGGCCACAGAAATTACTAGAAGCCAGTATTTCAACTTCAGAACATTGTTTCTTATCTCTATTTCCCCATGCTTGTTTGCCCTTTTTCAGAGTCAGTTCAATACAGTTTTAGAAAGAAAAAATATTTTTAATCCTATCTTCTACCCGGGAGTTCCTTGGCACAGTTTGAATTTAGGAGATTGTTAGAGTGACAGTTCTTGTAGAGAATACAGTCTTTAGAAGTTGAGATAATTTTTTATTTTTTAATGCTTCAGACTATGCATTAGTTCATTCTCACACTGCTATAAAGAACTACCTGAGACCACCAGGTAATTTATGAAGAAAAGAGGGTTAATTGACTCAGAGTTATGCAGGCTGTACATGAAGCATGGCTGGGAGACCTCAGGAAACTTAGAATTACGGCAAAAGTCAGAGGGGAAGCAAGCACATCTTTCCATGGTAGACGGGACAGACAGAGGGAAGGGGGAGGTGCTACACACTTTAAACAAGCAGATCTCTTGAGAACCCATTCACTATCACAAGAACAGCAAGGGGGAAATCTGCTTCCATGATCCAATCACCTCCCACCGGTTCCCTCTCAACACTGGGGATTACAATTCAATGTAAGATTTAGGTGGGGGCACAGAGCCAAACCATATCAGACAAACAGTAGTTTTTATTTTTGTGTGTTTATTTCATAACTTAAGATCTCCTCAAAAGGCACGTGCTCTCCTTGCATTTACCTGAAAAAAACAAAAAGCCAGTTTGTCTCCACTAAGCAGATGAAGTTCAAGATTTTTGGAAGACAGTAGCATTACCGGATAAGTCAAAAACTGAAATCATGTCTATGTATTCCAGATCTTTTCCAAAAAAAAAAAAACACACACACACATTTAAGTTTACTATAAACATTAAATGAGTTGTTAAAACTAATTTAACAGAAATTAAATAGATCATCTTATTCAAATCAAAACAAAAGGACAAAGGAATTAACATTCATAAGCACCAAATATATGTTACTGTGATTTCAACCAGTGTCACCTCATTTGTCCTCATGATCTTGTGAAGGGACTGTGATTATTTTATTTCCAAAGATGGTAATACATGAATCTCAGGAATGCTAAAATGGTTGCCCAGAGCACAGATATGTAGTATAGCCAGAATTCAAATGCAAATCTTTCAGATCACAAAAATATCTTCCAGTAGAGTTATTTATGTAGATATTTTATTCACTTCTCTGAAGGTACAGGATATGATGCACTCATTTTTATTTTTGCTTTTGCATTTATATTTATCAACACCTAGCAAAGTGGCAGGTTTAATGTGTTAACAAACAAATGAAGAAATCATGTTTATTTTTAGTCTATATTTTTTATATATTTCAGATTCCAAATTCTTACTCAACACTGTGTCATAATAAAAAACAAAATACACTAAGGAAGAAAAAAAACACTGAGGTTTTATTGCATTACACCCTCTGTTTACTGTATCTGCTGGGAAATGAAACCATATATATTCTCTTTTTCTCTTCTGACAAATGTTATTCATTCTGTTCGTTACAGTTCCTTATCTTGCTATACTGTCCTTGCTGAATTACGTTAGATTAGACCAATTCTTGTTTTAAAAGGTCAGAGCAGTACATTACCAAGCCCTGTTGCCTTTTCTGTAGGATAGTTAATTTGTCTATGCCTGCTTCCTGCAGAGCGGCTGCTTCAAAGTGATGGTGAGTTACATTTTACTATTTCAACATTAGCTTCTAATGTTTCTAAGGCTCTGGTATTAAATGAGTTCTCAGTCACATGTTCTGAACCCTGGGAATGACTGCTGATAATCGTGGTCATCTCTTAGATGTGTTTGCATTGTTGTCCATAACTAAGCTGATTTCTTTTCATTTTTTATTGGCTTTTTACTGCTGCTGCTTGAGTATTCTGCTGGGTGAGCATTCTTGATTGATTACTGGAATGCAGTCAGTTCCGTCTTCTGCTGTCACTCCGGTACCAATTATTGGATCACTGTGGACCGTGTTCCATCTACCCATTGATGCACATTACCAATTTTCCTCTCAACACTGTTCAGTTACTCACTCACATGCTCACAAATTCAGCAATTTGTTCATGATAGCTGCTTGGCAGGGTGGATAACATCCTGGTCAAAATGACTGAGCCACATCAGTGATGTATGTATTCTCCAGACAGGGAAAGGACGGGGTTTTAAATCAGTGAACTGAACTTGTCATCTATATTTTCCTGTTCTAAATTTTCTGGTTCTTTTTAATATGTTTAAACATTTTCATTAAGTGCTAGATGTTTCTTAAACAGTTCAGATAATATGAGAGTGTATGATAGCACAAAGCTAATACACTCAGCCAACACCATCTCTGTGTGCATTATTTTCCCAGACCTTCAATCATACATGTATAATACTTCTTTCTTCCCTGTAAAATTGAGTAGTATGCATGTAATTGTCCAATCTCATGCTGTTAATAAAGACATATCTGAGACTGGGTAATTGATAAAGGAAAAAGGTTTAATTGACTCACAGTTCAACATGGCTGGGAAGGCCTCAGGAAACTTACAATTATGGCAGAAAGGGAAGCAAACATGTGCTTCTTCACGTGGTGGCAGGAAAGAGAAGTGCCGAGCAAAGGGGAAAAAGCTCCTTATAAAACCATCAGATCTCATGATAACTCTGTCACTGTCATAAGAACAGCATGGGAGAACTGCCCCATGATTCAATTACTTCCTACCAAGTCCCTCCCATGACATGGGGAGATTATAGGAACCACAATTCAAGATGATATTTGGGTGGGGACACAGCCAAACCATATCAAAGCACATTGTAGTTTTTTTTACAATAGATCTTCATATCTTATATACAAAAGAGTTCCTTCACTGTTTAGTGTGAATTCAGTCTTTTAGTGTGAATTCACAGTATTTCATATGATATTCATATGATATACGATGAGGTACTATTTTACTACTTATAGACATATCGGTTGTCTTCAGCTTTTTTTTTTTTTTCTTTTTTTGAGACAGAGTCTTGCTCTGTTGCCCAGGCAGGAGTGCAGAGGCGTGATCTTGGCTCACTGCAGCCTCTGCCTTCCAGGTTCAAGCAGTTCTTCTGCCTCTGCCTCCCGAGTAGCTGGAATTACAGTCACCATGCCTGGCTAATTTTTTGTATTTTTAGTAGAGGCATGGTTTCACGATGTTGGCCAGGGTGGTCTCAAACTCCTGAGCTCAGGTGATCCACCTACCTCTAAAAATGTTAGTCATATGCGTCTTTGTGTATTTGTGCAAGTGTTTCTGTAAGACAGGTTTATAGAAACTGCTAGGTAAACAGGGATGAATAGTTTGATGTTTTAATAAACAATCACCAAAATAATAGCTAGGAAATAGACTTTACATATGCCAGGTATTTTAAGTTCTTTACAAGTGGTAACTCATTTAATCTTTACAACAATTGAAATAGGTAAGAACTATTAACTCTTATTTTACAGATGTGGGATTTGAGATTAAGTAACTTGCACAACATCACCTAGCTGATATTTAGTGAAGCCTGGATTCAAATCTAGGCAGTATGGCCTGGAGATTGTCACGTACCTTCTACATACACTGCATCACTATTAGTTTTCTTCTCCAAAATTTGTGTTTCAATGACCAGTTTTTGTTTTTCTATCAGTTATTCCATCAATTTGACCAATAGTATTAAAAAATTTTAGACAACTGTATTTTTTAAAATTTAGCATTAAAACTATTTTAATCTTGGCATAACTTCATGATGTAATAGGTTTGATCTGTAGAAAATCACAGGAATACACAATGAAGTGGCATATTAAGTGATAAAATGGATGGTATGGAGAGAATACAGTAGCTACAAGTGGCCATCAGTAGTGTTGGTTGGAGTGATTGGAGAAGCTATGCAGAGGTGGCAGAGCTTGGAAGTGGAGTAGTATTTGCATATGTGCAAGGAAGGTTTGTAAAAAGGGATATTGTTGAGTGTGATAAGAGGTAAATTCATTTATAATTGATAGGAGAACAATTTCTAAAGCTTAGGATTAAATTTAAAATTTCCACTCAAATCAGCAAGAGCCCTTAGGTTTAGAAGGGGTTAACAGGATGCAATTGGTATATTGGGAAACTTAGTCCTACTGCATCAAATAAAATAAAGACTAAAACTATATAAAGAACAATGGACCTGATTTAGTTACTGGTTAGGGTCAATAAATAAAAACAAGATAAATCCCATGGTTGCCAATGATTGGAGCTTGAATAGTAGGAAAATATTACCAAGGTTGAAAATGGGGAAGGTAAACACTTGGAGGTATTTTGAGAATATGAAATATTAACTTTGAGGTTCCACTAAAATGAAAACATGCAAGGATATTCCTTAGGCTATTAGAAATGGAGTTCAATTGAAAGATCAGGGGAGGGACTAACAGTACAAATATTAAAACGATTAAAGTTTGAGAATAGAGAAAGGAGAGTGGAAAGCCAAGAGCTCACAATAGTGGATGGCACATAACAAAAAGCTAAACGAAGGGAAAAAAAGGAAGCTACAATAAGTAATTCAGAGAAGTAGACAGTTAGGGAAGCCCAGGAGAAAAGAACTGCCAGAGAGTAATAAACCACATACAGGCCAAAGACATAGCAAATACCAAGGACCTGAAAAAACACACAGCTGGCTAAAAAAAATCACTGGAGACTACCAATTTTCAGCAGAATTATGCTTGAAGAGAAAAGTGAGCAGAGATGGACAGTACATTAAAGAAGTCTGATTAAGATAACATCTAAAGAAGAGAAGGTCCATCCATATTGAGTTCTTATTTCTGAAATAATCTCTGGATGAACTTTTGAGAATCCTGAATGATTCAACTATTTTAAACTCTTCTGGAAAAGTATATGCATATACTCGTTTGAAACCCCTATCAAGTTTCTTGATAACTGTTATGCTTTAGCCAATATTAAATCAAGCTCTCTTAACACACATTTTAAAATCTTCTAACTACATTTATTTTATTTAAAAAGTAACATGCAGTTGGAAAACAATAGAAAATACAGAGTATAAAGATAATACTAAAAAAAATTAAGCTTTTGTTATTTAATCTTATTTTAAATGTTTCATCAGGCTTATACACAATTATGTATCCATTTACATGACCTTGCAACATAAATATTTTACATAATACTAACTCTGAACTGTCATGTTTACAACTGTTGCACTGATCACTTGGATATCTCATTTAATGATTTACTCAGCAATTACAAAATAAGTTTATTTCTCATTTTCAAACAGAATTTTATAAAACACCATCTTTCACATATATTTTGAATAGTTTCATAGTTGAAATTAATAAACTCAAATATGCAGAAAGCATGTAATACCCAAGTTGCTTTCCACCCAGAATCATAGTTTCAATTTTTCTTCCCATCAGTAGTGGACTCAAGTAGTTACATTTTTGACAAAATCTCTAGCATTAGGTGGTTGTATTTGTTTAAAAAACGTGCTAAAATATATGCTGATATAAGCCATACTAGACACCTTATTTAAATGTTACACATTTTCCACATGAACCAGTTAAATTTCTTTTTGTGAATTATCTATTTCTTCACTTAGAGTTTATTTGTATGACTTCTTTATACATTGAGGATAGTAACCTTCTTGAAATCTGTAACATCTGTTGCAAAACATTTTCCCAGTTGACAGACTGATCTACAAATGTTTTGTTTTTAAGTTTGTGATTTGATTTTGATTTCAAGTTCCAAAAGATTTTCCACATGCAGATATCAAATGATTCAAGTTTAACTTTTTCCCCATTAGTAAAAACTTCTCCTAGAACATTTAATTGAATAATGGTGATCTTTCTCACTGACTCCATTTATTCTAATTTCGCATAGTCTTATTTTGTTTGCTTTAAAAGGCAATTTTGGGGGGGCGGAGCAAGATGGCCGAATAGGAACAACTCCAGTCTCCAACTCCCAGCGCGAGCGACACAGAAGACCGGTGATTTCTGCATTTTCAACTGAGGTACTGGGGTCATCTCACTAGGGAGTGCCGGACAATCGGTGCTGGTCAGCTGCTGCAGCCTGACCAGCGAGAGCTGAAGCAGGGCGAGGCATCGCCTCACCTGGAAGCGCAAGGGGGAAGGGGGATCCGTTTTCCTAGCCAGGGGAACTGAGACACACAACACCTGAAAAATCGGGTAACTCCCACCCCAATACTGCGCTGTAAGCATACAGGCATTCCAGGAGAATATATCCCACACCTGGCCGGGAGGGTCCCACGCCCACGAAGCCTCCCTCACTGCTAACACAGCAGTCTGCCGCGATCTATCCGCAAGGCAGCAGCGAGGCTGGGGGAGGGGCGCCCGCCATTGCTGAGGCTTAAGTAGGTAAACAAAGCCGCTGGGAAGCTCCAACTGGGTGGAGCTCACAGCAGCTCAAGGAAGCCTGCCTGTCTCTGTAGTCTCCACCTCTGGGGACAGCGCACAGCTGAAGACCAACAGGGGAAGTAGCGGGAGCCGGTGCAGACGCGAACGACTCTGTCTGACAGCTTTGGGGAGAGCCGCGGATCTCCCAACGCGGAGGTTGAGATCTGAGAACGGACAGACTGCCTGCTCAGGTGTGTCCCTGACCCCTGAGTAGCCTAGCTGGGAGAAATCCCCCACTAGGGGCAGTCTGACACCCCACACCTCACAGGGTGGAGTACACCCCTGAGAGGACACTTCCAAAGGAAGAATCAGACAGGTACACTCGCTGTTCAGCAATATTCTATCTTCGGCAACCTCTGCTGCTGATACCCAGGCAAACAGGGTCTGGAGTGGACCTCAAGCAATCTCCAACAGACCAACAGAGAGTCCTTCTGACTGTCAGAAGGAAAACTATCAAACAGGAAGGACACCTATACCAAAACCCCATCAGTTCGTCACCACCATCAAAGACCAGAGACAGATAAAACCACAAAGATGGGGAAGAAGCAGGGCAGAAAAGCTGGAAATTCAAAAAATAAGAGCGCATCTCCCCCTGCAAAGGAGCGCAGCCCATCACCAGCAACGGATCAAAGCTGGTCAGAGAATGACTTGGACGAGAGGAGAGAAGAAGGCTTCAGTCCATCAAACTTATCAGAGCTAAAGGAGGAATTACGTACCCAGCGCAAAGAAACTAAAAATCTTGAAAAAAGAGTGGAAGAATTGACAGCTAGACTCATTAATGCAGAGAAGATCATAAACGAAATGACAGAGATGAAAACCATGACACGAGAAATACGTGACAAATGCACAAGCTTCAGTAACCGACTCGATCAACTGGAAGAAAGAGTATCAGCGATTGAAGATCAAATGAATGAAATGAAGCGAGAAGAGAAACCAAAAGAAAAAAGAAGAAAAAGAAATGAGCAAAGCCTGCAAGAAGTATGGGATTACGTAAAAAGACCAAATCTACGTCTGATTGGGGTGCCTGAAAGTGAGGGGGAAAATGGAACCAAGTTGGAAAACACTCTTCAGGATATCATCCAGGAGAACTTCCCCAACCTAGTAGGGCAGGCCAACATTCAAATTCAGGAAATACAGAGAACGCCACAAAGATACTCCTCCAGAAGAGCAACTCCAAGACACATCATTGCCAGATTCACCAAAGTTGAAATGAAGGAAAAAATCTTAAGGGCAGCCAGAGAGAAAGGTCGGGTCACCCACAAAGGGAAGCCCATCAGACTAACAGCAGATCTCTCGGCAGAAACTCTACAAGCCAGAAGAGAGTGGGGGCCAATATTCAACGTTCTTAAAGAAAAGAATTTTCAACCCAGAATTTCATATCCAGCCAAACTAAGTTTCATAAGTGAAGGAGAAATAAAATCCTTTACAGATAAGCAAATGCTTAGAGATTTTGTCACCACCAGGCCTGCCTTACAAGAGACCCTGAAGGAAGCCCTAAACATGGAAAGGAACAACCGGTACCAGCCATCGCAAAAACTTGGCAAAATGTAAAGACCATCGAGGCTAGGAAGAAACTGCATCAACTAACGAGCAAAATAACCAGTTAATATCATAATGGCAGGATCAAGTTCACACATAACAATATTAACCTTAAATGTTAATGGACTAAATGCTCCAATTAAAAGACACAGACTGGCAAACTGGATAAAGAGTCAAGACCCATCAGTCTGCTGTATTCAGGAGACCCATCTCACATGCAGAGACATACATAGGCTCAAAATAAAGGGATGGAGGAAGATCTACCAAGCAAATGGAGAACAAAAAAAAGCAGGGGTTGCAATCCTAGTCTCTGATAAAACAGACTTTAAACCATCAAAGATCAAAAGAGACAAAGAAGGCCATTACATAATGGTAAAGGGATCAATTCAACAGGAAGAGCTAACTCTCCTAAATATATATGCACCCAATACAGGAGCACCCAGATTCATAAAGCAAGTCCTTAGAGACTTACAAAGAGACTTAGACTCCCATACAATAATAATGGGGGACTTCAACACTCCGCTGTCAACATTAGACAGATCAACGAGACAGAAAGTTAACAAGGATATCCAGGAATTGAACTCATCTCTGCACCAAGCGGACCTAATAGACATCTATAGAACTCTCCACCCCAAATCAACAGAATATACATTCTTCTCAGCACCACATCGCACTTATTCCAAAATTGACCACATAATTGGAAGTAAAGCACTCCTCAGCAAATGTAAAAGAACAGAAATTATAACAAACTGTCTCTCAGACCACAGTGCAATCAAACTAGAACTCAGGACTAAGAAACTCAATCAAAACCGCTCAACTACATGGAAACTGAACAACCTGCTCCTGAATGACTATTGGGTACATAACGAAATGAAAGCGGAAATAAAGATGTTCTTTGATACCAATGAGAACAAAGATACAACATACCAGAATCTCTGGGACACATTTAAAGCAGTGTGTAGAGGGAAATTTATAGCACTAAATGCCCACAAGAGAAAGCAGGAAAGATCTAAAATTGACACTCTAACATCACAATTAGGAGAACTGGAGAGGCAAGAGCAATCACATTCAAAAGCTAGCAGAAGGCAAGAAATAACTAAGATCAGAGCAGAACTGAAGGAGATAGAGACACAAAAAACCCTCCAAAAAATCAATGAATCCAGGAGTTGGTTTTTTGAAAAGATCAACAAAATTGACAGACCGCTAGCAAGGCTAATAAAGAAAAAAAGAGAGAGGAATCAAATAGATGCAATAAAAAATGATAAAGGGGATATCACCACTGACCCCACAGAAATACAAACTACCATCAGAGAATACTATAAACACCTCTACGCAAATCAACTAGAAAATCTAGAAGAAATGGATAATTTCCTGGACACTTACACTCTCCCAAGGCTAAACCAGGAAGAAGTTGAATCCCTGAATAGACCAATAGCAGGCTCTGAAATTGAGGCAACAATTAATAGCCTACCCACCAAAAAAAGTCCAGGACCAGATGGATTCACAGCTGAATTCTACCAGAGGTACAAGGAGGAGCTGGTACCATTCCTTCTGAAACTATTCCAATCAATAGAAAAAGAGGGAATCCTCCCTAACTCATTTTATGAGGCCAACATCATCCTGATACCAAAGCCTGGCAGAGACACAACAAAAAAAGAGAATTTTAGACCAATATCCCTGATGAACATTGATGCAAAAATCCTCAATAAAATACTGGCAAACCGGATTCAGCAGCACATCAAAAAGCTTATCCACCATGATCAAGTGGGCTTCATCCCTGGGATGCAAGGCTGGTTCAACATTCGCAAATCAATAAACGTAATCCAGCATATAAACAGAACCAAAGACAAGAACCACATGATTGTCTCAATAGATGCAGAAAAGGCTTTTGACAAAATTCAACAGCCCTTCATGCTAAAAACGCTCAATAAATTCGGTATTGATGGAACGTACCTCAAAATAATAAGAGCTATATATGACAAACCCACAGCTAATATCATACTGAATGGGCAAAAACTGGAAAAATTCCCTTTGAAAACTGGCACAAGACAGGGATGCCCTCTCTCACCACTCCTATTCAACATAGTGTTGGAAGTTCTGGCTAGGGCAATCAGGCAAGAGAAAGAAATCAAGGGTATCCAGTTAGGAAAAGAAGAAGTCAAATTGTCCCTGTTTGCAGATGACATGATTGTATATTTAGAAAACCCCATCGTCTCAGCCCAAAATCTCCTTAAGCTGATAAGCAACTTCAGCAAAGTCTCAGGATACAAAATTAATGTGCAAAAATCACAAGCATTCTTATACACCAGCAACAGACAAGCAGAGAGCCAAATCAGGAATGAACTTCCATTCACAATTGCTTCAAAGAGAATAAAATACCTAGGAATCCAGCTTACAAGGGATGTAAAGGACCTCTTCAAGGAGAACTACAAACCACTGCTCAGTGAAATCAAAGAGGACACAAACAAATGGAAGAACATACCATGCTCATGGATAGGAAGAATCAATATCGTGAAAATGGCCATACTCCCCAAGGTTATTTATAGATTCAATGCCATCCCCATCAAGCTACCAATGACTTTCTTCACAGAATTGGAAAAAACTGCTTTAAAGTTCATATGGAACCAAAAAAGAGCCCGCATTGCCAAGACAATCCTAAGTCAAAAGGACAAAGCTGGAGGCGTCACGCTACCTGACTTCAAACTATACTACAAGGCTACAGTAACCAAAACAGCATGGTACTGGTACCAAAACAGAGATATAGACCAATGGAACAGAACAGAGTCCTCAGAAATAATACCGCACATCTACAGCCATCTGATCTTTGACAAACCTGAGAGAAACAAGAAATGGGGAAAGGATTCCCTATTTAATAAATGGTGCTGGGAAAATTGGCTAGCCATAAGTAGAAAGCTGAAACTGGATCCTTTCCTTACCCCTTATACGAAGATTAATTCAAGATGGATTAGAGACTTAAATGTTAGACCTAATACCATAAAAACCCTAGAAGAAAATCTAGGTAGTACCATTCAGGACATAGGCATGGGCAAGGACTTCATGTCTAAAACACCAAAAGCAACGGCAGCAAAAGCCATAATTGACAAATGGGATCTAATTAAACTAAAGAGCTTTTGCACAGCAAAAGAAACTACCATCAGAGTGAACAGGCAACCTACAGAATGGGAGAAAATTTTTGCAACCTACTCATCTGACAAAGGGCTAATTTCCAGAATCTACAAAGAACTCAAACAAATATACGAGAAAAAAACAAACAACCCCATCAAAAAGTGGGGAAAGGATATGAACAGACATTTCTCAAAAGAAGATATTCATACAGCCAACAGACACATGAAAAAATGCTCATCATCACTGGCCATCAGAGAAATGCAAATCAAAACCACAATGAGATACCATCTCACACCAGTTAGAATGGCAATCATTAAGAAGTCAGGAAACAACAGGTGTTGGAGAGGATGTGGAGAAATAGGAACACTTTTACACTGTTGGTGGGATTGTAAACTAGTTCAACCATTATGGAAAACAGTATGGCAATTCCTCAAGGATCTAGAACTAGATGTACCATATGACCCAGCCATCCCACTACTGGGTATATACCCAAAGGATTATAAATTAGTCTACTACAAAGACACATGTACACGTATGTTTATTGCGGCACTATTCACAATAGCAAAGACTTGGAATCAACCCAAATGTCCATCTGTGACAGACTGGATTAAGAAAATGTGGCACATATACACCATGGAATACTATGCAGCCATAAAAAAGGATGAGTTTGCGTCCTTTGTAGGGACATGGATGCAGCTGGAAACCATCATTCTTAGCAAACTATCACAAGAACAGAAAACCAAACACCGCATGTTCTCACTCATAGGTGGGAACTGAACAATGAGATCACTTGGACTCGGGAAGGGGAACATCACACACTGGGGTCTATCATGGGGAGGCGGGAGGGGGGAGGAGGGAGGGATTGCATTGGGGAGTTATACATGATATAAATGATGAATTGATGGGTGCTGACGAGTTGATGGGTGCAGCACACCAACATGGCATAAGTATACATATGTAACAAACCTGCACGTTATGCACATGTACCCTAGAACTTAAAGTATAATAAAAAAAAAAAAAAAAAAAAAAAAAAAAAACAATATATCAAACAGGAAATCAGGACTTAGTGATAGAACTTGGATAAACTCAAATGCTGGAAGACTAGAATATTATACATAATAATTTTTTTGTATATTAGCTGAGGGTTAGGCATTTTCTTCTTTTTTTTATTCAACTCTGAAAATCTTTAATAGTGTCTAAGTTCACTCTCCTGCCATTGAAAACAATATATTAAACCTAATAAGATCTACTTTTAACTAAAAATCTTAAAGTGCATCAGGCAAATCTTTCTAATTTATCAATTTTCATTGATTATAGTAGATTGAAAATTGGCCTAAATGTTGCTTGATTATAAACCTAGAATTTTAAAAATGTTCCTTTACAAATACTCTAAATTTTAGCCAAATGGGAAAATCCTAGTTAGATGAAAGTGATGTCAATTTGAATTTCAAAGCTCTACTGCATTTTTGCATTTTCTCTATAAAATATTGATATTTCTTAGTTCCCTTTTTTCTTTTAAATATCAGTTTAATACCCTCACAGTCTAATATTTCTTTTATTGTACTGCTATCTCTAAACTTCTAATAATGTACTAAAACCTCGATTTTATTTGTTCTTAGATTGGCTCACTTGATTTAAGCAACTTTAAAATAATAATTGCAATTGGGTTTTCCTCTTCTTTTTGAACATGATAAAGAAAAAATAAAAGATTGTTTGAGAACAAAAAAAAAAAAAAAAAAAAAAAAAAAAAAAAAAAAGGCAATTTTGAATGACTTACATGGGAATATGAAATTGTTGTTGCAAAAGAAGTGGGTATTTTTGAAAAATCACATTTAAAAGCTACCCTCCAAATATGAATAATTTTATACTTTGAGATATTTATTAGGGTAATAGTTTAAACCAAACTTTTCTTGTTACTATAAAAGTTTTCATAAGCTTTATTTGATTAAAGGCTTGCATTTTGTCAGTATTTCACGTAGGATTTTTATACTCATATGAATTAGGTCAGTGGGGTCCTAATTTTGTGCTCTCCATGTCACTTTTACTTAAAGGTTATAATCACATAAAATTGAGATAATTTTTCTCTCTACTAGAGACTTTTTTTTATATACTTTAAGTTCTAGGGTACATGTGCACAACGTGCAGGTTTGTTACATATGTATACATGTGCCATATTGGTGTGCTGCACCCGTTAACTGGTCATTTACATTAAGTGTATCTCCTAATGCTATCCCTCCCCCAACCCCACAACAGGCCCTAGTGTGTGATGTTCCCCTTCCTGTGTCCAAGTGTTCTCATTGTTCAGTTCCCACCTATAAGTGAGAACATGTGGTGTTTGGTTTTCTGTTCTTGCGATAGTTTGCTGAGAATGATGGTTTCCAGCTTCATCCATGTCCCTACAGAGGACATGAACTCATTCTTTTTTATGGCTGCATAGTATTTCATGGTGTATATGTGCCACATTTTCTTAATCCAGTCTGTCACTGATGGACATTTGGGTTGGTTCCAAGTCTGTGCTACTGTAAATAGTGCCGCAATAAACATATGTGTGCATGTGTCTTTATAGCGGCATGATTTATAATCCTTTGGGTATATCCCCAATAATGGGATGGCTGGGTCAAATAGTATTTCTAGTTCTAGATCCTTGGGGAATCGCCACACTGTCTTCCACAATGGTTGAACTAGTTTACAGTCCCACCAACAGTATAAAAGTGTTTCTATTTCTGCACATCCTCTCCAGCATCTGTTGTTTCCTGAATTTTTAATGATCACCATTCTAACTGGTGTGAGATGGTATCTCATTGTGGTTTTGATTTGCATTTCTCTGGTGGCCACTAATGAACATTTTTTCATGTGTCTGTTGGCTGCATAAATGTCTTCTTTTGAGAAATGTCTGTTCATATCCTTTGCCCAATTTTTGATGGGGTTGTTTTGTTCTTGTAAATTTGCTTGAGTTCTTTGTAGGATCTGGATATCAGCCCTTTGTAAGATGAGTTGATTGCAAAAATTTTCTCCCATTCTGTAGGTTGCCTGTTCACTCTGATGGTAGTTTCTTTTGCTGTGCAGAAGCTCTTCAGTTTAATTAGATCCCATTTGTCAATTTTGGCTTTTGGTGTTTTAGCCATGAAGTACTTGCCCATGCCTATCTCCTGAATGGTATTACTTAGGTTTTCTTCTAGGGTTTTTATGGTTTTAGGTCTAACATTTAAGTCTCTAATCCCTCTTGAATTATTTTCATAAAAGGAGTAAGGAAAGGATCCAGTTTCAGCTTTCTACTTATGGCTAGCCAATTTTCCCAGCACCATTTATTAAATAGGGAATCCTTTCCCCATTTCTTGTTTTTCTCAGGTTTGTCAAAGATCAGATGGCTGTAGATGTGTGGTATTATTTCTGAGGACTCTATTTTGTTCCATTGGTCTATATGTCTATTTTGGTACCAGTACCACTCTGTTTTGGTTAGTGTAGCCTTGTAGTACAGTTTGAAGTCAGGTAGCGTGATGCCTCCAGCTTTGTTCTTTTGGCTTAAGATTATCTTAGCAATGCGGGCTCTTTTTTGGTTCCATATGAACTTTAAAGCAGTTTTTTCCACTTCTGTGAAGAAACTCATTGGTAGCTTGATGGGGATGCTATTGCATCTATAAATAACCTTGGGCAGTATGGCCATTTTCACAATATTGTTTCTTCCTATCCATGAGCATGGTATGTTCTTCCATTTGTTTGTGTCCTCTTTTATCTCACTGAGCAGTGGTTTGTAGTTCTCCTTGAAGAGGTCCTTCACATCCCTTGTAAGTTGTGTTCCTAGGTGTTGTATTCTATCTGAAGCAATTGTGAATGGGAGTTCACTCATGATTTTGCACATTGATTTTGTATCCTGAGACTTTGCTGAAGTTGCTTATCAGCTTAAGGAGATTTGGGGCTGAGATAATGGGGTTTTCTAAATATACAATCATGTCATCTGCAAACAGGGACAATTTAACTTCTTCTCTTCCTAATTGAATACCCTTTATTTCCTTCTCTTGCCTGATTGCCCTGGCCAGAAATTCCAGCACTATGTTGAATAGGAGTGGTGAGAGAGGGCATCCCTGTCTTATGCCAGTTTTCAAAGGGAATGCTTCCAGTTTTTGCCTATTCAGTATGATAATGGCTGTGGGTTTGTCATAAATAGCTCTTATTATTTTGAGATACGTTCCATCAATACCAAATTTATTGAGGGTTTTTAGCATGAAGGGCTGTTGAATTTTGTCAGTCCTTTTCTGCATCTATTGAGATAATCATGTGGTTTTTATCTTTGGTTCTGTTTATATGCTGGATTATGTTTATTCATTTGCGTATGTTGAACCAGCCTTGCATCCCAGGGATGAAACCCACTTGATCATGTGGATAAGCTTTTTGATGTGCTGCTGGATTCGGTTTGCCAGTATTTTATTGAGGATTTTTACATCAATGTTCATCAGGGATATTGGTCTAAAATTCTCTTTTTTTGTTGTGTCTCTGCCAGGCTTTGGTATCAGGATGATGTTGGCCTCATAAAATGAGTTAGGGAGGATTCCCTCTTTTTCTATTGATTGGAATAGTTTCAGAAGGAATGGTACCAGCTCCTCCTTGTACCTGTGGTAGAATTCAGCCATGAATCCATCTGGTCCTGGACTTTTTTTGGTTGGTAGGCTATTATTGCCTCAATTTCAGGGCCTGTTATTGGTCTATTCAGGGATTCAACTTCTTCCTGGTTTAGTCTTGGGAGAGGGTATGTGTCCAGGAATTTATCCATTTCTTCTGGGTTTTCTCTTTTATTCACGTAGAGGTGTTTATAGTATTCTCTGATGGTAGTTTGTATTTCTGTGGGGTCGGTGGTGATATCCTCTTTATCATTTCTTATTGCATCTATTTGATTTTTCTGTATTATTCTTGCTAGTGGTCTATCAATTTTGTTGATCTGTTCATAAAAACCAGCTCCTGGATTCACTGATTTTTTGGAGGGTTTTTTGTGTCTCTATCTCCTTCAGTTCTGCTCTGATCTTAGTTATTTCTTGCCTTCTGCTAGCTTTTGAATGTGTTTGCTCTTGCTTCTCTAGTTCTTTTAATTGTGATGTTAGGGTGTCAATTTTAGATCTTTCCTGCTTTCTCTTGTGGGCATTTAGTGCTATAAATTTCCCTCTACACACTGCTTTAAATGTGTCCCAGAGATTCTGGTATGTTGTATCTTTGTTCTCACTGGTTTCAAAGAACATCTTTATTTCTGCCTTCATTTCTTTATGTACCCAGTAGTCATTCAGGAGCAGGTTGTTCAGTTTTCATGTAGTTGAGTGGTTTTGAATGAGTGTCTCAATCCTGAGTTCTAGTTTGATTGCACTGTGGTCTGAGAGACAGTTTGTTATAATTTCTGTTCTTTTATATTGAATGAGGAGTGCTTTACTTCCAACTATGTGGTCAATTTTTGGAATAAGTGTGATGTGGTGCTGAGAAGAATGTATATTCTGTTGATTTGCGGTGGAGAGTTCTATAGATGTCTATTAGGTCTGCTTGGTGCAGAGATGAGTTCAATTCCTGGATATCCTTATTAACTTTCTGTCTCGTTGATCTGTCTAGGGTTGACAGTGGTGTGTTAAAATCTCCCATTATTATTGTATGGGAGCCTAAGTCTCTTTGTAAGTCTCTAAGGACTTGCTTTATCATTCTGGGTGTTCCTGTATTGGGTGCATATATTGTTAGGATAGTTAGCTCTTCCTGTTGAATTGATCCCTTTACCATTATGTAATGGCCTTGTCTCTTTTGATCTGTGTTGGTTTAAAGTCTCTTTTATCAGAGACTAGGATTGCAACCCCTGCCTTTTTTGTTTTCCATTTGCTTGGTAGATCTTCCTCCATCCCTTTATTTTGAGCCTGCGTGTCTCTGCAAATGACATGGGTCCCCTGAATATAGCACACGGATGGGTCTTGACTCTTTTTCCAATTTGCCAGTCTGTGTCTTTTAATTAGAGCATTTATCCCATTTACATTTAAGGTTAATATTGTTATGTGAACTTGATCCTGTCATTATGATGATAGCTGGTTATTTTGCTCATTAGTTGATGCAGTTTCTTCCTAGCATCGATGGTCTTTACATTTTGGCATGTTTTTGCAGTGGCTGGTACTAGTTGTTCTTTTCCATGTTTAGTGCTTCCTTCAGGAGCTCTTACAGGGCAGGTTTGGTGGTGACAAAATCTCTAAGCACTTGCTTGTCCGTAAAGGATTTTATTTCTCCTTCACTTATGAAACTTAGCTTGGCTGGATATGAAATTCTGGGTTGAAAATTCTTTAAGAATGTTGAATATTGGCCCCCACTCTTTTCTGGCTTGTAGGGTTTCTGCCAAGAGATCTGCTGTTAGTCTGATGGGCTTCCCTTTGTGGGTAACCTGACCTTTCTCTCTGGCTGCCCTTAATATTTTTTCCTTCATTTCAACCTTGGTGAATCTGACTTGGTGGTCTTGGAATTACTATTCTCAAGGAGTATCTTTGTGGCATTCTCTGTATTTCCTGAATTTGAATGTTGACCTGCCTTTCTAGGTTGGGGACGTTCTCCTGGATAATATCCTGCAGACTGTTTTCCAACTTGGTGCCATTCTCCCTGTTACTTTCAGATACACCAATCAGACGTAGATTTTGTCTTTTCACATAGTCCCATATTTCTTGGATGCTTTGTTCATTTCTTTTTACTCCTTTTTCTCTAAACTTCAGTTCATTTCATTCATTTGATCTTCAGTTACTGAAGCTTGTGCATTTGTCACGTAACTCTCATGCCATGGTTTTCATCTCTGTCAGGTCATTTAAGGACTTCTCTGCTTTGGTTATTCTAGTTAGCCATTCGTCAAATCTTTTTTCAAGGTTTTTAGTTTCTTTGCACTGGGTTTGTATTTCCTCCTTTAGCTCAGAAAAGTTGGATCAACTGAAGCCTTCTTCTCTCAACTTGTCAAAGTCATTCTCCATCCAGCTTTGTTCCCTTGCTGGTGATGAGCTCTGTTCCTTTGGAGGGGGAGATGCTCTCTGATTTTTTGAATTTCCAGCTTTTCTGCGTGGCTTTTTCCCCATCTTTGTGGTTTTATCTACCTTTGGTCTTTGATGATGGTGACGTACAGATGGGGTTTTGGTGTGGGTGTCCTTTCTGTTAGTTAGTTTTCCTTCTAACAGTCAGGACCCTCAGCTGCAGGTCTGCTGGAGTTTACTCGAGGTCCACTCCAGATCCTGTTTGCCTGGGTATCAGCAGCAGAGGCTGCAGAAGAGTGAATATTGCTGAACAGCAAATGTTGTTGTCTGATCGTTCCTCTGGAAGCTTGTCAGAGGGGTACCCAGCTGTGTGAGGTGTCAGTCTGCCCATAGTGGGGGTTGTCTCCCAGTTAGGCTACTTGGGAGTCAGGGATCCACTTGAGCGGACAGTCTGTTTTCAGATCTCAAACTCTGTGCTGGGAAAACCACTACTCTCTTCAAAGCTGTCAGGGACATTTAAATCTACAGAGGTTCCTGCTGCCTTTTGTTTTGCTATGCCCTGTCCCAGAGGTGGAGTCTACAGAGGCAGGCAGGCCGCCTTCAGCTGTGGTGGGCTTCACCCAGTTTGAGCTTTCCTGGCTGCTTTGTGTACCTACTTAAGCCTCAGCAATGGCAGGTGCCCCTCCCTCAGTCTTTCTGCTGCCCTGCTGTTAGATCTCAGACTGCTGTGCTAGCAATGAGGGAGGCTCTGTGGGCGTGGGACCCTCTGAGCCAGGCGTGGGATATAATCTCCTGGTGGGCTGCTTGCTAAGACCTTTGAAAAAGCACATTATTAGGGTGGGAGTGACCCGATTTTCCAGGTGTTGTGCCTCGCCCTGCTTTGGCTCTCGCTTGTTGGGCTGCACCCACTGTCCGACATGCCCCAGTGAGATGAACCTAGCACCTCAGCTGGAAATGCAGAAATCACCTGTCTTCTGTGCTGCTCACGCTGGGAACTGGAGCTGTTCCTATTTGGCCATCTTGACGCAGATCTCTAGAACAAGAGACTTTTAAAAAAATTTGGAAGCAGACAACATAATTATCTACATAGAAAGCATAAATAGATCTATATGAAAACAATTAGAAGATTTACTCACTACAAAATCAATAGCTCCCAGCTACTTTAATAGCACAAGTAGTTCCCCAGAGGGACTTGGTGGAGAGAGGTTGTTGACTGTCATACTGCTCTCCTTTTTAACTCAATCAGATACCATAATGTTCATGTTCTTCTCTTTCCTTTTATGAAACTTTACATAGTGTCAATACCTCAGGTCAGTGGTGGACCTATTTTTTTAGACTTTGGCTATAATTGAAAAGCTTTCTTGCTAGGATTAATATTTTTCTCTCATTATTCCTAGTGTCTTATTCTGTTTTAACACCATATTGCAGAGAACTTGTGCCATTGCTAATACCCACATCCCCAAACATCCAAGACTTTTGAGCTGGCACAAAGCAAATTTTAGACTCTATAAGCATCTATTCAAAGAATTTGAATCTCTTTGAATCCCTAATTTCCCTGAAAATATAGTAACTTCCCTCTGTAGCTGTTACATTACAAGAAAGAACACTTTTGTGTAGTAGTCAGGTATAGATCAATACCCACACTCACTACAACCCAAAAGCTCTGGTCTTAGGCTCTATTGGCTGAATTACATATTAATTTTTCTAGGCTTTTGAACTTTTGAAAATGACTTTTTGTTTTATTTACACATGAGGTAAAACTGGCTGGATTAAAATTCTGTGCTCATGGATTAAAATTATCCCTCATAACTAGGTATTGTGTCATTTTTTCCTGAATTTTAGGAGGAAAAATACAGGGCTGCCAGAATCCTCCTCCTTTTCTTCTTGGATATTATATACATGACATTTTGCCCTTTATCTATAAACATTGCATCCAGATATATGCTGGTGTATTTTATACTTTTCTAATTTTTCTGAAATGGAATTCTTCTAAAAATTTAAAACTTTTACCTCAAGAAATTTGGTTGTACTTTTAATGGCTGTTGTTTTAAAATAATGATTTATTTAGGAATGCTGTTTTCGGAGAGAAGCTTTCTCCTCTGAGTTCTGAAGATAGTATCTTTTTCTTGTTCTATAGAATGTTTGTTTCAGATGCTCTTTATGGGGTTTTATATGTTCACTCATTCTCAAATGAGAAGATCTATTTAGACATAGATTTTTCAATGTGTGTGTGAACTAGATTTTAAATTTTTTGTGGGCACATGACATGTTTTGATACAGGCATGCAATGTGAAATAAGCACATCCTGGGGAAGGGGATATCCATCTCCTCAGGCATTTATCCCTTTACTGACAAACAATCCAATTATCCTCTTTATTTTAAAATGTACAGTTAAGTTGTTATTGACTATAGTCACCCTATTGTGCTATCAAAAAGAGGGTCTGTCTTAACTTCCTTTGGTTACTGATAGATGCAGTGTCTGAAGCCAGGGCTGTGGGGATGCATAGTCCCTTGACTGACTTCATTCATCTGAACTAACTCGGCTTCCATTACTACATTTATTTACTTTAGTGATTATCAGGAAGAAGACATCCTGAAGCTCTCTTCTTTCAAGATGCATTGTTCCCTAGTCTCGTCCTGCCTGTAATGCCTGGTGGGAATACACACTGCCATATGGAGAGAACCTTTTTATATCTCTACCTCTCTCTGCTCGATAGTCATGTTTGCTAGTAATTGTTGTGCATGAATAGATTTGAGAGATGCTGACAGGTCAAGTTACATAGATATAATGACTATATATCTGAAACAGTTATCAGGTTTCAGTTGGGGTTGACTGTTGGGGTTGAGAGTTGTTTTGTTTATTTTCCCCCAACTGCTGTGACTTTCCAGGTGGGAACAAGTAACAGTGATTGGCCAAATCCACATGCTACCTACTTCCCAAGTTCTTCTCTTGTTTGACAATCTATCCTATTTTGTGGATTCCAAAAGACAAGCTAGTTTGTCAGGGGCAAGAATCCAGAACTGAAAAATAAGACCTACCACTAATATTGCCCCCTTTGTTGGAAAGCGTTCAAAATACTAAGCCTCAACTTCTTTATGTCTAAAACAAAGAGACTGGACCAAATGATTTCCAGGCCTCCCTCTAGCCCTAAAACTCTTCAATCTTAATATGTTTCGATCCTAAAATATTTAAAGTTAGGACACCTAAATGTCCCAAAGCAATTCTAAAAGATAATTACCAACATGGTGACTTACCTCAAGGATTTCTTACTAACCTCTCATCAGTTTCTCAGCAACACACTTCAACCAACTGTAGCCATGGAGACTCACTTAACATAAAGTAAAGTAGCAAATATAAACTGTTTGAATCAGCAGTAAGTTTAAAGTCCAGAAAATCCTAGGAAACAAAGTTAATTTAAGTATCTCTTTACATAATTGCTGTGGAGTTTGTGATATCTACCAGTGTTACAGTCAGTGATGCACTGCATTTCAACAGTGGTCCCATAAGATTATAATAACATCATAGCACAACACATGTTTGTGGTAATGATGGTGTAAATAAGCCTGCTGTACTTCCAGTCATAAAGAGTATAGCAATATAATTATGTACAGTTAGAAAAGACTCAAGTTAAAAATCTGAAAAATGATGTTGAGGATTCTGACCCCGTGTAGGCCTGGGCTAACAGTTTAACAACAACAACAAAAAAACTTTTAAGTAAAAAAATCTTGATAACCTTATTCTGTAATATTTTTTCTATTTTAAAGAAAGATGATGTTTTTATACAGCTTGAGCTATGTGTTTGTGTTTTAAGCTAAGTGTTACTACAAGAGTCAAAAGGTTAAAAAATGAATTTACAAAGTAAAAGGTTACAGAAAGGTTAGTTTATTATTGAAGAAAATCTTTTATAATGTAGCCTAAGTGTCTAGAGAGTCTGCAGGGTGTACAATAATGTCTTAGGCCTTGATACTCACTCATCACTCACGCATTGACTCACCCAGGACAACTTCCAGTGCCACGAGCCCCATTCATGGTAAGAGCTCAATTTAGGTGTCTTGTTTTTATGTTTGTTTTATGCTGTACCTTTTCTATGTCTAGCTATGTTTAGATACACAAATACAGGTATTACAACTGCCTACACTATTCAGTACAGGAACATACTGTAAAGGTTTGTAGCCTAGGAACAATAAGCTGTACCCTACCATTTAGAAGTGTCATAGGCTATACCACCTAGGTTTGTATAAGCACATTCGATGATGTTCGCACGATGAAGAAATCACCTAACATGTTTTTCAGAATTTATAGCCATCATTAAGTGACATGTGACTGTAGAGTTTAGTATATAATAAGTGAAAATGCAAAATAAATGGTAGAAAATCCTAAGATATCTAGGTGCTATATAAGTCATTTTTTAAATCTTTTGTTCCATGTCCTGTCTTTTAGTGTAGCAATGTTTTAAATGCTATTAAAACTAAACCAGGCCAAAGTTTGCTTTTTCCTCTTTGATGTTAAAAAGAAAAAAAAAAGTGGAGGGGCCAGAGGGAGGGAGGGATATGGGGGGAAGCTGTTCAATGAGCATCAAAGCACAGTATATACAATACTTTATAAGTCAGAGATCTGAAGTCAAATCTCAGCTTTGCTGTTTATTGACTTTAACAGGTAACTAACATCTGAATCCCAGTATTAGCATCTGTGAAACGTATACAATACCTTTCAGGATCTTACACCTAAAGCACTTGACACAATGCCTGGCATTCATAGGTAATAAAAAATTGTAGCCATTATTGTTATCACTGCCATGAATTCCTCCAAATATTTATTAAATAACATGAAAATAATGAGCAAAGACCAGGGAAGACAGCACTGGAAGGGATGAGAGAGGAAAAAGAGCTTAAGTCATTGTCCATTTATTCATGATCTACCATCTTGGATGATGCCTAACGACTTAGCGAACTGAATGTGGAGGGAAGTCATTCCAATCCAGAGTCCTGGACCTGACGATGGAGGAGCTATGGGGCAGATGAGCCTGATATTTAATTGTGATACTGCCAGAGTGGTTGACCTTCATAAATAATCTACCTCCTTGTTTTGTGGGGCCAGATTCAAATTTCTTTGTCAGAAACTTAAGCAATTGGTTAACCTATAGGGGTCATTTGAGAAGCTGTGATGTGTTTTCTATATCATGTTTCATAGGTCATTACCAATTAAAAGCATTCTATGAGTAGTCATTATTAAATGTGTGAGACTGTTCATGCATACTAAAATTACGGTGGGTGAGAGATTCCATTAAGATGCTTATTAATCCCATGGTATAACAACAGTAAGCAGGAATTTTTAATCCTCAAAAGCTGCTCTTCTGAAGAGAAGTTCAACTAAAGCAGACAATGAGTTCTTTGAGCTTTCTTCCCTCTGTCAGTGTATACTCAAAAGGGCACTATTCATTCTTGAAGTATTCATGACCTAATAATGTTAGTGACAAAGGGCACGTCGTAAACACACAGATGGTGACTTCAGATGTAGTCTAATCCCTATGGATTTAGAATAAGCAAGACTATAACAGGCATAGCCTCTCATTAAAATTTTCTGAATTGCTCACTAAAACTTTGTTGAATAAAGAGTATGATGTTAGATTATTTCCATTTTCAAATCCATAGGAAATGGAAATATAGGCTGCTGTTTTGGGCAAATAACTAGTCGATTGAGATATCCTGTGTTCAAAATGCTTTGGTTCAATTTCATTTTTACCCCGGGATAGACAATTGATAAATTTCACTGTACACATCATATTCAAGGATGTGGTAAAGCAAATCTTCCAAATGTGAGATAAAATATATTGCACAATGTAACACACGTGACTGAATTAAGCAGCTTTTAGAGTTTCAGTATCAAAAGGATTAAATGAATCAACGGAAGTACATGTATATTTCTTTTCACAGTAATACAGGAATGTGAAAACAATGGGACATAAACTGCAAAGTAATCCTGATAACGTATGGAAAAACTTAAAATTCTACTGACTTTTAAAAAGATTTTGTCAAAAAACAAAAAACCTCTTACGTCAATTATAAATGTACAGGGAAATTTAAAATACAGGAAAAATATTTGTTTAGGTACATTGAGAATTAAAGTGTTTTATTGTAAAAGTCTTTTTAACAGTAGTTTGAACAGTGCCTTTTTCTTCTCATGGTATAGTAAGGGATGAACAGCTTTTCTATGCCTTGGAAATGGATCCAAACCTAGGACTATGACAATCCACCAGCATTGTAATCCTTTCAGCTTTTTATGTAATCACCTGTCTGAGTGTTCCCTAAATGTGAGCTTTTTTCCATGTAAATTTTGCTAGGATATCTGTATCTTTCTCCTCACTTATGTCAATAAGCTCAACTTCAGTAATCTGCTTGGATGCTCATCTAGAATCTTTCCAATGGCAGTAGTGTCAACATTCCAAGGGTCAGTAATTGCTTAGATTAACTCATTTGCATTGTATGCATGTTTCACTCTAGCATTATCGCCTTTCCCTTCTTTGCTGAGCTTTCATCTTTCTGGGCCAACTCCATCTTTTGATTATCCAGGTTTGTAAAATAATCACATGGGTTTACAACTGGGAAACAAAGTGGCCACACTTTGTCGTCTGTGTGTGAACAGGTACACAGTGACCAATCACCTACTTTGAAAGAAGAGACTGGTCACTCACGACAGGTGTCTGCTATCCACATAGTGATTAAGTGGACTACATAATTAGCTTGTGAATTTGTCCTTTATGTAATTACACATATTTAATACACCATGGTAACTGAAATTTGAACTGGTGAGAGGGATACTAATGTTGTTTAAACTGTGGAAGCGACTACTGTCAGACTATTTAATCAACAAATATTTAATTGTCCATGTAATGCACATCAAAGCGTTGTATGAATGAGAAGTATGGATTATTAATAAAGGCATTCTGTTATGGAATACAACTAAGGAGAAAAATCTGCATGATTAACTATAATACTAGCTATAGCATGAGTACTAGAGAGCGGTATAAAAATAGGGCCATGAAAGCAGAATCGTATAGTTCCACAGTGAAAATTCTAAATAGCATGACTACTAAGCAATAAGAGCAATGATAATACTTTCTAGCCCATTGTTTCTAACCCACAATTTTCAGAAAATTTATGTTAATTTATGTTCCGCATTGCACTTTAGGTTTGTACTACCTTACACATCCAGTTCTCAAGATTTATATCTAATTGAAGAGTAAATTTTGTCTTAGAAAAGGAAATATGTATTTTGAGAAACTAGTAAATGTTTCCACCCAGGAGATTTCAGAAAAGTATTCAGGCACTGCTGCTGAGTACATAAGAAAGATTTTTAAATCCTCCGCCCCTGACATCAATACAACCCTCAATATCTTATTAGAAAACACACACACAGGTAGGGTGTATAAATGGAAGACGGCAGATAAGCAATTTGAGAAAGGAAAAACTTACATCGTATATGTTTAGCGTCCCTTCTCTTAAAGGTTTTAGGCACATTTCTTCAGATGTTACTTGTCTTAAAACAGCTAAGTCTTCCTTCATAACTAAGGACACCAAACCGAAACTGATGCTGCCTTACTTAGAATGTTATGGCCAGGTGCAGCACTTTCAGATCTCACAATCCAGGTTCATACTGTATTAGTTACTCGCGCTGCTAGAGAATGACTCATTTCTAAAGGTTTCATTTTGCTCACATTGAAGCTTTGGCTCAAAGCTCTATTCTCGGCTGGGCATGGCAGCTCACGCCCATAATTCCAGCACTTTGGGAGGCCCAAGCGTGCTGGTGCACACTTCTCGTCCCAGGTACTTGGGAAGCTGAGGTGGGAGAATCACCTGAGCCCTACAAATCGAGCCTGGAGTGCGCTATGATTGCACCACTGCACTCCAGCTTGAGCAACAGAGCAAGACCCTGTCTCAAAAAAAAAAAAGAAAGAAAGAAACCTCTCTCCCAAAAGCAGGCTATAATCGTGACTTCAGTAGTACAAAGAGTAAAAGATAAAGGTATGATCTCTTTCTCCTGGTGGTAGTCTCCCTGGCATGGGGGAGGAAGGAAAGAAAAAAGATGACTCCATTTGTACTTCAGTGGTGACCTTTAGTGGTGAGGGGTCATTGTCTATTTGGTTAGTGTGAAGGGTTGCTCTAAAATTCTTATGTCCAAAGCGATCACTTTCTATCTTCCAGTCCTTTTATCATCAAAATGGCTGTGCCAAAGAGAGAGGCCCTTGTGGTGAACTGGCTCATCTCAGCAGGTTCCCTTGAAAGCTTCTGGCCCAAATCCTGATGATTCTCTCAAGATAGAAACTGAAAGTCTTTCAGAATCTTTGGTTCTGGGCTTTCAGCATTAGCCTTCATTTTTATGAAATAAGATCTGTATTAATCTAATATATTGCAAATGAGATTGCCAAAGTTATAATTTCTATGGGTAGAAATTAAAATTCCACGTAACTTTGACAAAAATACTATGCTTTTAAAAACTATACTGTAGATAAACTTGTAGCATAATAATTATAGTTTATAATAAGGAATTAAAAACAATGGAAATATGGTTAAATTATATATTCATATAATGGATTAAATGTCAAACATTAATGTTTTATTTTCCAAGCATGTAGTTGTTGAATATTTACCACTGAACTGGAATGACCTGCATGATAAATTTTTATATTAAAAGATAAAGGCCTGGCAACAAATAGAGCATGTGCTTCAGTTTGGGGAAAAAGTTGTATGTGTTCATAAGTGATATGTTAATGTGAATATAGTAAGAGGTTGGTATTATCCTCATTTAAGAAATAGGATCATAGAAGCAGTGGCAGCATACTGTGATTTTTTAAGAAATAGGATCATAGAAGCAGTGGCAGCATACTGTGATTTGAACTCATGTTTATCTGAACCCAAATCACAGGCCCTTTCCAATACAGTAAGTTTAACCCCTGACTAATCTTTCCCAGCATAGAGTTGACTTTTTAAAATGCTATTGGTAGACCCTGCAAATATATTACAACAACTTATTTACATGTGGGTCTCCCCTGGCCAACTATGAGTTTCCTGAAGGTAGGTACCCTAACAAAGCTATCTTTCTGTTCCCAGTGCTCCGGTATGGCACATTGTAGAAAAGTTCTTAAAGTAATAAAAAGCAATGGTGCATCCTTGTGTGCAAGCAATGAATATAACTTCATTAAGCGGCTAGGAAATCAACCGAAGTTCTTTGATCCATCAAAGCAGTAACAGAGTGTCTTAGGATTTCTGCAGACCAAATGAGATTTTAGTTCAGTGGGGTAATTATTATATCTAAGCCTCAAACTATCAAACCTAAGTGAATATTATGCTATGAATGAACTATTCATTTCCAATAATAAATTTTTTGTCTCATGCATAGAATGAAATTGTCCATTATTAACTAGTCTGAAAGTTCAGGCCAGTAAACCTCTGCTTATTTTCAGGTCTTTCCTCCAAAGATGCCGTGGGTCAGATATCTGTTCATGTGGACATCACAACCACCCCAGGAACAGGCGATCATAAAGTCACTGTAAAAGGTATGCTTCAGGTCTAGATACATCAAAACAGCCTTCTAAAGTTCTGCAGCAATACTGATATCAGCAATGCATCTTCTCTCGCATTTTTAAGTTTTAAAAAATATGCATAATTATTTTAGGGCATGCTCGAAAATGTCCTAATGAAACCCAAACTTTTGATTTAAAATAGACAAATATCAGTGGCACTGATGTTTAGCATGCATTATTCAAAACACATAAATACACTGACTAAACATCCAAACTAACTTTATCGGATATTTATTTTGTGGTTGGTGCCATGATATTCATTGAAAACTTGTACTTTAAATATTAAGTCAGTATGTTCTTAACTATTCACAAAACCCACTTCTTTTTCTATGATTGATTTCCAACAACTGGCTTAGAGTTTTTTATAATGAGTGGCTCGATTTGTTAGTTTTATATTGTAAAAGCAGCCTGAATGCAGGGGTAATTTCAAAGATGAAATTAAAGGATTAACATTGTGTTCACAATACACTCGTTCTATTTTTATATTAGTCACTTCAATACTCACTTTGAGCAAAACCAGGGTTGCCCAATATATTTCAGAATTACATTACATATTGTATCTTTACATCATGAAAATAAAATAGCTATATTTTACAAAAGAGTATGTACAGTACTATATACTGTCAATTTCCTTAAATATTTTTGAAAAATATATTGCCAACATGTGAAAGGTTAACAAATCTTTTGCAGTAGTGATTTTAATTATAAGACTTTGCTTGAGGATTAGCAAAGGGATTTACACATGAGAATGTTCATTTAGTAATTTTTTATGATAAGTGAAATTTAAAAACAGTTATAATATCTAACAAGTGACTGGCTTAATATAGGATGAAATAGCCACAGAGCAAAATATTAGTAGCAATTGAAAAAATATGTAATGAATTAGAAAATTAGCCACGATAGACTTAAAAAATAAAACTATAATATCATTTTGTATATAAAGTAACTAAATATTGAAAGCATACAATGCAAAATATTGTCATTGACTGGTAAATTTTTCCTGATGAGCATATCTTAATTTTCAATGTGAACAACACCATGTTTTTACAAGAGGAGGAGAGCAGTAACTTTTCATTAGTAACAGATGTCATTTTAATTACAGCTAACTTTTCACCAAAGCCACACAGCTTGAAGCTGAAAAGCTCCATCAAGTGTGCATTCCAGAAAGAAAATTGTGTTTTATTGGAGTACAGTGTCTTGTCATTGGGGTTAGGGCACTATTATTAACTTTTGACTTCATAAATCCCTTTTAAAAATGCACTCTAAATTTCCACACATTTGTTTGCTAAAATGTGATACTTCCTTTCCTTTTTTAGTGATTGCCATTAATGACCTCAACTGGCAGACCACAGCAATGTTCCGCCCCTTTGTGGAAGTTTGTATACTGGGACCGAACCTTGGAGACAAGAAGAGAAAACAAGGCACAAAAACAAAAAGCAACACGTGGTCACCAAAGTACAATGAAACATTTCAGTTGTAAGTCACAAACCCACCTTACTTATTCCTCTAGGCAATAGTTATTGTACAGCTGACTTTACTGAGGGATTCGGAGTGGGAAGGGCTAAGGAAAATGAAGAAGGCTCTGTTTTTAGTTCCCTTCGATTCATTCAGTATCTGTTCAGTGCCTACCATGTATCACCCAATGTTATAGTCATTAGGTGTATATATCATAGTAGGTGTCTGAATAAATCTTTTGCAGTACACTCACGTAAGTTACTTTCTACAGATGAGGAATGTATGATACAGTCACAAAATATTTGTCATACGGCATTAAATACTATATGCAGAAGTATGCGATAAGTGCTATGACTAGCTGCTTTGCCTGGGAGGTCAGGGAAGCCTCTCTGAGCATGTGACTTTTAAACTGAAACCTGTACAAATAAAAAGTCAACCAGGCATGGAAGAGCAGAACATTTCAGACCAAGTGAAATAGCCAGTAGAAGGACTCTAAGGCAAGAACAAGTCTGGGATATTTAACAAGCAGCACACCATAGATAAAGGAGTGAGATCCAGTTACTTTGGAGAAGAGGTCAAGGTACAGATTCCGTGTCACAGAGGGATATGCAATTCTAAATTCAATAGGTGGTCCACTGAAGGGTTTTCAAATGAAGAGATGAACAATGTGATTTACATCTTTGTTTCTTGTGTACAGAAATAATTATATGGTGGTAAGACCAAATATGTAAAGATCAGTTAGAAGGCTATTGCAATAGTCCAGGCAATAGCTATGAGTGACTAACCGGATCGTAGTAGAGAAATAGATGGGGAAGATTCTCTATCATGTGTGGAAAGTAGATTCTTGCCATAGGCTAGAGATAGAACATGAAAGAGAAATTCCAAGAACGCTCACCTTAGAGTAAATCAAAATGAGCTTACTTACAAAGGAATTCACAAAGTGGTTAAGTGTAGGGAAATTTAAGTAATAGTGGGACCTGGGGCTAATAGTAACCAGGCCATTACCATGCTTATACCTGAAAAGAGTAGAGAAAGAGTCATTACTAAAATTAGGAAAGTGAAAACTTGATGTATACTCAGCCCTTAGCTGCCTTGAAAGCAGCAGTGACATTCCATGGAGGGCAACAGCCTACTGGAGGCAGCCTCACAGGCAAAGAGCCAGGGAAATAAAGACTCTGACTTCACTCTCCTCACTGCCAGCCTCTTCATGGGGTTCCCTTTTGGCCAAAATCTACTGGAAGCAAGAATAAACCCTACTGAGGCAGTCCCAACAGATGAGTTTTCCTATTGCAAACAGCAAAAAGTAGGGTGGATCCACGGGGAGCAAGTGGGAGACACCTGGCACTGAATAAAATCAAGGATGACCCCTAATTTTTGCCATAAGTAGTTGGGAAGATAGTAATTTACCAAGATGGAAGATGATAAAAATGTTTTAAATCTATTAATTTGGAGATGGCTGTCAGACTCTCAAGGGATGTCATTTAATTCAAGAAATACTCTAACCTAGGAATGGATACATAGAGAAGTTACAAGGCCTAGGACAAAGCCCTAAGGATTTACACGCCAAAACAGCCCCTTACAGGTTTTTTGTTCATGATTTCCTGTAGTCGTTTCAGCACTCTGCTCTGAATATTTCATCCTCTTAAATAAAACTGAAGTATCCTACTCTATCAAAAGCATCCTAATAGATCACATTTCCTGCTAATAAACCAGCTTACAATATTTCACTATCTACTTCTCCACCTTACACAAAAACCTGGACCCAACTAAAGTTTGTTAGATTTAACACAGTGAGCTACTTAAAGGCAGCATTTTTAATTCAAGAGATCTGGTTCCCATCATGTTTTGCTCTTCTACTCTTACCCCTAGGCCTCCATTTTCTTTCAGACGCTCCTTTAGTTACCAGTGTTTCCTGGAAATGACAGTTTGACTCTGCAAAATGTTTCATCAGAAAAAAGTCACCTGTAAAAGGAAGGGATTTGGAAGCTGGTACTGCTGAGGGCTAGATGTACAGTCATTAGAAAGTCAAGAATATGAGAACGAATGAACAGAAATAAGGGGTGGAAGAAGACTGTCTACCATATCACCACTTGGCCTTCTTTATTATGTTGACTGACAAGCTGTCTTAGGTGGCTGTGAGGAGAGGCCACACACTTGACAGGTCTGTTACCATAGGAAAGAATTGGCATTGAATCACCAGGCTCTGCTGGAATTGATTTACTCTGGAGATTTGTATCCAATTTAGCATATTGTGAATAGTGCTTGATGGGCTGTGCAGTGTATTCCCCTGAGAAAAGACTCCTAGATGTAATAGCTTATTCAGGCTTTGGAGGTAAAGTGATAGTAGTAACTGATATTGACATGGCATAGAAATTCTACCAAGAGGTACCCATTACCCTGGCCTAGCCCCCATGACTCCTGTCCAACTCCACTGTACCCGCAATCAGGAGACCCTGTCTCTACTGATTAATTCCCATTTTTTGTCTAGGGAAAAGGTAATTTTAAAATTAGCCTTCTAAGTCAAATTTAAAGGGTTACAATACACTGATATTCTATTTGCCAATGTAATAATCAGATCCAATTGTATACAATTTTCAGCAGTATTTGAGAACCATATTGATGCCTAGTGGAAGTAAAATTTTTGCTCAAAATTGGTATGTTTAATCCACACAGCATTCTGGGAAAGGAAAATCGACCAGGGGCTTATGAACTTCATCTCTCAGTTAAGGATTACTGCTTTGCCAGAGAAGATCGAATTATTGGAATGACAGTCATTCAGCTACAGAACATAGCAGAAAAGGGAAGCTATGGGGCATGGTATCCTCTTCTGAAAAATGTCTCTATGGATGAAACTGGTTTGACTATCCTTAGAATACTCTCTCAGAGGACCAGTGATGATGTGGCTAAAGAATTTGTAAGACTTAAATCGGAGACAAGATCTACTGAAGAGAGTGCTTGAAACAAACACTGCAAGCTAAATTCATAACTATAATTGTTTGACTACTGCATGCATGCGCCTATACATGGGAATGTTTATTTCACTACATTTCATTGTTTGCCAGTACTCATGGATGATGTCTACAAGGTATGTAAAAAAACCTGCTGAACTTTTATACCAATTCTGGTCTTTGGGAAATAAGTATTCCAATGAAGTGCCAAAATTATGATGTAAAGTGAAATATCAAGAACACCTTTTAACATGTTTATTTTGTTTCTTTACCTATTTCACATTCACTGAACATAATTTTAAAAACTAGTCTTTTGGGTTTGCCCATCAGTTGTCTTTGTTAAATTAGTTTATATTGCCCATAGATGAGAAAACATTTATTACTCAATTTCCATTTTATTTACTTACCTCATTATAGATGTCTTACAAATACCCTTTTCTACCATAACTAGAAATGCAGTCAGTCACTTCTAGAAAGCATTTGTAATTTTATAGTTGCAGATATATTGTGATTTTTGCATACAAATTAAAATAGAAAAGGTGGGAAATATTTTCTGCCGACCGGTTTCCAACCTTTCTGAAATATCACTGTGAAGAAATGCTGTTAAAGCAGACTTACACAAAGCAATGCTAGAGTTTGTTAACAATGTTTGATATATATTGACAAAAAACTTTGTTCTTTAAAACTGCCAAGGTCACATCACATTTGTAAAAATGGTAAGTTCATGCATTTGTCATATACTGTTATGTCTTGGCTTTACCATATTTATTTCATTCTTTAAAAAGTCATTGGGTTAATGGTTTAGAAATGGGATGGAAGGTTCATTGAAAAATACCTGTAAGTAACTATCTTGTTAATATCTTCCATCTGACAGTTATGACTCTATAATTAGTTCAATGCTTTCTTTTTAAAAATATTCAATGATTAGTATTGAATGCAATATTATTATATATTGTACTGATGCCAAAAGTCATGCTTTCATCCATTTAGTGAAAAAACAGTAAAATTAAGTCAGAAGAAATTGCTTACAATTTTGTAATTTGTATTTATAAGCCCCAAATGCATCAAATGCAGTAGGAGAACAATGTAATACAGCTTGGTACCTAAATATAGCTAAGTGGGTTTCTGAATATAAAAGTTTATGAATATTTGCATTTTCTGTATTTTTATGATTTGACTTCTTAGAGTCTATGCCAAAATATATGGCTGTAAAACGGTACTTTGTAATTATAACTTACGGTCATAACTGTTAGTGGACTACTTACAGAAGCAAGAGCCTGTTATAATGACTGTACTTTGTGAACAGGCTGATCTAATATGTTAAGTACAGAAGTGCTTAGTATCATGACTGTCAGAACCATTCTGCTACTGAGTGTGGAATCACAGACCAGTGAGGTTGGCTAATTCATGTTAAACTGTTAGGCCATTGCTTTGTTAATGACTTCTCTAAATGCATAGTGTGATGCGATCCTCTGGCATATGCTTTAATAAATGGATATATATTGAGCACATGCAGCACTGTATTGTATCTTCTGCCTTTTTATTTCATTTATGCAACATCATCTCATTAGTTAGTTAGGAATAAAACCTCCAGGCTCTTTTGACCACATGTAATAGTCTTCTTCTTATCTGGTTCTAACATCTCATTAAAAGTTTAGATGTCAGAATGGCTAAAGTCAGACAATAACAGACGCTGGCAAGGTTGTGAAGAAAAATGTTTATACACTGCTGGTGGCAGTGTAAATTAGTTCAACTATTATGGAAAGCAGTGTGGTGATTCCTCAAAGAACTAGAAACAGAATTACTGTTCGACTAAGCAATCCCAATACTGAGTACATGGCCAAAGGAATATCAAGCATTCTACCATAAACACATATGCACGTATATGTCCACTGCAGCACTATTCACAATAGCAAACACATGGAACCAACCTAAAGACCATCAACAGTACATCAGATAAAGAAAATGTGGTACCTGTACACTGTGGAATACTATGCAGCCATAAAAAGAATAAGATCATGTCCTTCACAGTGACGACATGGATGGAACTGGAGGCCATTATCTGAAGCAAACTAACACAGGAATAGAAAACCAAACACTAATCGCTTACAAGTGGAAACTGAACGATGAGGACACAAGGACACTAAGGGGGCCACAACAGACACTGTGGCCTACTTGAGGGTGGGAGGAGGGAAAAGATAAGAAAAAGTATCTGTCACGTACTAAGCTTACTATCTGGGTGACAAAATAATCTGTACGCCAAAACCCCCATGACATACAATTTACCTAAATAATAAACCTGGACATGAACCCCTGAATCTAAAACAAAAGTTAAAAAAACAGCTCCAACGTTAAAAATCATTCCACAGGTATTGCGTTCATGCAAACCAGTATATATTGTAATGATGAGGAAAATAAGGAAGAACTAACGTATCTACCTATATATTACTAAATACTGTTTAGCCCCATGAACAAAATTCAACACGCAACATGGTTAAAATCTTACATTGTAAAAGTTTCCATCAATTACTTGAAAAATTCATTCTAGATTTATGTAATAAATATTTTACAGACCATTGACTTAAGCTCTTTAGGAGCACGTTAATGTCATAATGCATGATACATTTGAGTAAAAGGCAGTTAGGATTTGCATTGATCACTTTAAATTGAGCAAGGTATTTTTTCCCTGACATGTTTAATGGCATCCAATTATTCTGTCCTTCACAATGTATACAATATATATCAAAGGCTAATAGTGGCAGGGTGAATTAAGTCTATTTATTACTATCATAAAGTACAGGTACTAATTTTGAAATGATTATAAATTCTGTAGACTCTGTTTTCCTCTCAAAGCACAAATATTCCTGTTGTCTTCAGAACAAAGCCTGTTATATTTACTTATCCAAATTAGTAGTCACCCTAAGGTTCCCACTGATCTCTGTCAATTGAGTGCTGCACTCAAATGTGGGTAGCAATTTATTCATCTTATTCTAGATAAAACACACAAAGGCAAAGCTCCGTTACTCGTCTATGGATAAACCTCACATTACAGGTCTTTAAAGATACACATGTAAATCAAATTTAGCAAACACAAAGTATTTAAACCCAGAGTGGAGTATTTGCTATTCCAAGGAATTTGAATGCATTAAGATAAGTAATCAGATGTCCCCATTACAACCTGCTCTAATTTATCTACTTGTAGGATAATTTATATCTTGAATTTACCTTAAATGAGGCACATTTATAAATGACAATTCTAGCTTAATGTCTTTTATTAGGTCTTTTTTAAAAACAATGCTTGAAACAAGATTTTCTCCTTTTAATTTACCTACATAAAGATACAACTATACTAGCTAGCCCCTTTATAGACTAATATAGCAGCTTTAATATTTATACTCAAAGAATAAATGATTATACTTATACCTGACTCAGGGAATATCCTTGAATAAATGTCTAATTCCATCTACTTCAAATAATTCTTGGGCACACAGGCAAGACACTGCCTTCCCCTGATATTACCTGTGTTTATACTCAAGTCCTCTGTTTGAAATAGCTGCCCCTTTGCTCTTGACTCCCCAGGCCTCCACTGATCACTTATCTCTCTGGTTCAGGCTTCTGGAGTGTGATTTTTAGAATAAAAAACTAGGACATGTGATATGATCAAGAATCAATTCCAATTTGTTAATGTTAAATAATATATATTTAAGAGTGCTCATGTTTTTTCACATCATGACAACTGAAATCAGGATACATGTATAATTCTTGGGAATATTATGGTTTAATTGGTGTTTTTTTCTCCCTTAATAGTACGTATTTCTTCTTATAATGAATGACTTCTCGGCATCAATAAGCATATTTATTAAAAAGTATATACAAGTCGATGAACATAAAGTAATGCTTAGTTGTCTATTTTAAAACATAGTTTGGCTGGGCACAGTGGCTCACACCTGTAATCCCAGCACATTGAGAGGCCAAGGCAGGCAGGTTGCTTTGAGCTTAGAAGTTCGAGACCAGCCTAGTCAATGTGGGAAACCCCATCTCTACAAAAAAATACAAACGTGAGTCGGCCATGGTGGCGGGTGCCTGTAGTCCCAGCTACTTGAGAGGCTGAGGCAGGAGAATCACTTGAGCCTGGGAAACAGAGGTTGCAGTGAACCAAGATGCATCACTGCACTCCAGCCTGGGTAACAGAATGAGACCCTGTCTCAAAAATATATATATTTTTTAATTTGCATATACTAAAATTATCTCTTTTGGCGTACGTTTCTGTGTTACGACAAATGCGTAGTCATGTATTAATCACCACAGTCAAGATACAGGACAATTCCATCATGCCTCAAGATTCCACATTACCACTTTATAGACAAACACTTTTCCTAGCATCAACGCTCTACAGCACTGGTCCATTTTAGTCCCTCACGTTTTGTGTCTTCCAGAATGTCATATAAACAGAATTATACAGTATATATTCTTTTGAGCCTGTATTATTTCACTTGGCACAATGCACCAGATATTCATCTACATTGTGGCATGTATCGATTATTACCTAGTTATTATTGCTGAACAGTACTGCGTTATATGAACATTAAAAAGATATCATTCACCACTTACTACACTTACATTGTTTGGCAATATTACGGACAAAGCTTTTATAAACATTCACATACAGGATTTTGAGTATACTTGTTTTCATTTTTCTTGGGTGATTATCAGAGTGTGATTTCTAGGTCTTAATGATACATATATCTTTAATTTCATAAGGAACTATCAAACTTCTTCGAAAGTAGTTGTAAAATTTTACATTTCCAGCAGCAATGTATGAGAGTTTCAGTTGCTCTGCATCTTTGCAAGCACTGGGTATCATCAGTTCTTTTTTATTTTAGTTCTTCTAATATACACAAAATAGCATCTCAACATGGCTTCAATTTGTATTCATCTGAGGACTAATAACATTGGGTATCTCTGTATGTGCTTATTTGATATCCATATATTTTCTTTAGCGAAGTATCTGCATATCTTTTGTCCATTTATTTAATGAGTTGTTTATTGTTGAGTTTGGGGACATATTTGTGTATTCCATATACAAACCCTTTGTCAGATATGAAATTTGCAACTATCTCATCCCAGTCTGTGGCTAGTCTTTTCATTTTTATAACAATCTCTTTCAGAGAACAAAAGGTTTTCACTTCCAAAAAGTCGAATTTGATGAAGTCATTTTTTGCCTTTTATAGATCATAGCTTTGCTATCACAAGAATTACCTGCCTCACTCAAAGCCAAAAATATTTTCTATGTTTTCATATGGAAATTTTATACCTTGGGGTATTGCAATTTGGCCTATGATCCATTTTGATGTTGTTTTATAGAGGGTGTAAAGTTTGAGTTAAGGTGCATCTCTAATTATTAAATTACAATTGAGTAATTAATTAGAAACTAATTTTCAAAAGCATGTCCATTTGTTCCAGCACCACACCATTCATTAAAAATACTAGACTTCCCCTTTTGAATTGCGTTTGTACCTTCATCATGAATCAATTGACCAAATGTGTGCGGATCCATTTCTGACATCTCTAGTCTTTTCCATTGATCTAACACTATACTTTATCACCAATGTGACACTGTAGTAATTACTGTAGCTTTATACTGTCTTGAACTCAGATAGTGAGAGTTCTCCATGTTCTTCTCTTCAAAACAGTGTACTATTCTACTACTTCTCCCTCTCTATAAAAATTTTAACAGCCAACCAGTCACGGTGGCTCATGCCTGTAATCCCAGCACTTTGGGAGGCCAAGGCGGGCAGATCACCTGAGGTCAGGAGTCTGAGATCAGCCTGACCAACATGGAGAAACCCCGTCTCTACTAACAATACAAAATTAGCCAGACGTGGTGGCACATGTCTGTAATCCCAGTTAGGAGGCTGAGGCAGGAGAATCACTTGAACCCAGGAGACGGAGGTTGCAGTGAGCTGAGATGGCACCACTGCACTCCAGCCTGGGCAGCAAGAGTGAAACTCTGTCTCAAACAAAAAAACGAAAAAACAACAACAAAAAAAGTAACAGCCTGCTGGGATTTTGACTGAGAACTTATTAAATACATATACCAATTTACAGACAACCGATGTCTTAACAATATTGAATCTTCAATTCATGGGCACAGTATATGTCTCCACTTATTTATGTCTTTATTGATTTCTTTTTATTACTGTCTTATGGTTTTCAGCATACAAATCCTACCAAGGATTTCTTCTGTATGTGTACAAGAGTGTAAATGTTACTTTGAGAATAAAATCCAAAATCCATTTATTCATTTCCTGTACAAAAGAAAGATTTTTGTACATTGATTTGGTATCCTGAAACCTCACTAACCTCATTTTATTAGTTGTAGGATCTTTTCTCAGATTTCTTGGGATTTTGTACATTAATAATTATTAAAGAGAGGCAATTATTTTTCTTCCTTTTCACTCTGTACACGTATTATTTCTTCTTCTTTCCTCAGTGCACTTGCTAAGGCTGCCAGTCTGACTTTGTATAGGAGTGGTAACACAGACATGCTTGCTTTGTTCTCAGTCTTAAGGAAAATCTACTGAGTCTGTCACCATCAAATATGTTAGCTGGAGGTTTTATTCATGCCTCTTATAAGCTTAAGGAAGTTGCCCCCTACTCTTTAAGAGTTTCTATCATGAATGACTTTTGAACTTTGTCTAATGCTTTTTCTCATCAATTAGGACGATAATAATTTTTCTTCTGTAGTCTATATGGTAAATTACTTTGGTTCATTTTTGATTGTTGAAATAACTTTACATTTCAGTAGTAAGTCCTACTTTGTCAAAATGTATGCTTTTCATATATATATAAAAATTCAATTGCATAACTTTTTTGAAGATATACTATATAGACTATATATTACATATATGTGTGTATATGTATACATACATACATATATATATCACCTCTTATAGTCTATAAATCATGTAGTCTATAGACTATATATGGCCTCCTAAAGCATATGGGGAATTCTCATCTTTTTTACTGTCTCAAAGAGATTGTGACTGAAATGGTATTAATTCATTCTTAAATATTTGGTAGAACTTCACAGTGAAAATGTGTGGGCCTATATTTCTTCTTTATTATTGGGAGGTGTTAAAACAACTATTCAACTAATCTAATAGGTATTAAATGAAGAGCCAATGTCAAAACAACATATGCTTTGGATGAAATAAATAGTACATATTGTAATGATGAAGACAGCTAAAAGAAATAATGAGAAAAAATATTACATGTGGGACAAGATGACCCTTTATTGTGGAAACCTGCCCTGTACATGGTAAGATGTTCAGTTCGCATCTCTGAACTCTACCCACCTTATGCCAGGAGCACATCCCAAGTCCCTCAATTATCATAACCAAAATGTCTCCTGACATTGCCAAGTGTCACTTAGGGTGGTAGGCAAAAGTAATCCAGTTCAGAGCCATTACTATAGAGGCTTTAGGTTCAGACTGAGCTAAGTTTTGATTTCATGAATAGCTTCAAGATATTATACAACTTATTTAACCCTTCTAATCCACAATTTTCTCCTCTGTTCAATGACGATTACTATACTATTCTTATAAAACTATTGTAAAGATTAAATAAGTTAATGCATATAATATTTAGAATGGTAATTGATAAGCACTCGAATAATGGTAGCAATTATCTATTAAGGAATGAGACAAAGCACGAAGGACAACTGAATAAAAGAACTAACTGCTCATGGAAGAAAGGTGGATAAAGTAAACATAAGTAATACTTGAAATGTGTTTGGAAAATAGTTTTACCTTGAAAAATTGCATTTCTAAATGAAAGAATTCATTGCTCCAGAATAAATTGATAAAGTATAGGGAAAGTTAGGGAACCAGATCAAAAAAGAAGAAATAAATGTGCTCTATTTCCTAACTCATAATTTGAAACAAAAGTCATGCTATGGATGTTTATTAATGACCATATATAAACATTTTTGGAAAACTTTAATTCACCACTTATGGAGTTAAAAATAAGATTTCTTCCTTCTAAATCAATGTAGAAGAATAATAAAGGCCAAAAACTAGTCCAAATTACAATAGAAAATTGAATAGAAATACAGGAGACAATAAAAATCAGAAAGCATAAAATAAGAGAGAACACTTTCCATGTGTGATGATTGTGACAATAAATTACAGATGATACAGGATTAAAGTAACAGGGTTAAATTAAAGCTTTTTACAATAATCATACAAGTACAAACTAGAAAACCAAAGAAGAGGGGGCACACAAGTTAAAAAGATGGCTAGATTGAGAAGTGACACCACCATGAGACTGGAGTAGGAAATACCAGTCTTCATCTTCCCTGCCAAAAATAAAATATAGACAGCAATTTACAAATCAAAAAAGCCCTAGCAGGGCTCAAGGGCCTATTAAACAATCTGCAGCAACACAATGAAGCAACACAGATAATATCTAAATAGAAAGGCTAGAAAGGATCACTGGTGAGATTAGCATACCTGAGACACCAGGGGATGGCTAGGAACAAAGAAAAAAAGCACAGGTTACCAGTATCAGCCATGCAGCAGGAACTATCGTGGTCCCCAGTGGCCTGCTCCACAGAGGACACTAGAATGTTTTGCCACTGAGGTAACCAACCAGTTACTGCCAGGGAATCACAGAAAGAGAGATGCAGCTGCATTCCCCATAACCTTACTATTAAGCCACTATGATAAAGGAGCTGCCATTTCTCCCAAACCTACATGTGTCTTGAAGCCTGAGCAGCGGCTTTCTTGTGAGTGTCCACCAGACTCAGGCTATGTAACTGTGCCCACCCATGTCTCAGACACCACAGTCATCCTTGTAGTGAATTAGTTCACTAATTCTGGGCCTGGACCCAAGCTCTCACTGTGCATGTCTGTGTTCCAGGATTGGGCTAAGCTACATAGAGAAGTAGGCTTCAAAAAACCCTGTTTGTCACATACTATTGCCAACATAGTAGGAGAATTGACTATGCCCCACACACGTATGCCATTTCCAACCTGGATCTCTGAGTTGAAGTCCTTCAATACATGCCTGTACTTTAGGCCTCGGTTCCATGGCTGCTTCATGGGTACCACTCATTGGACATGGGTACCACTGCCACCATGAGCAGGCCCACAAACCAGACCCACTGCCAACAAGAATCCACTTAGCCACAGCTTCCCCAGAGGGAGAAAAAGAGACCAGGAGAATCTTAGCAGTCATTGCCACTGAAGATTCCAATAACCCTTGCAGCCAATGCAGACATTCAGGCCACTGAAGATCTCATAAATATTTACTGATATCAACTTCAGTTGTCAGAGCCAAAAGCAGCTATAAAGATGCACCCTCACTACTGCCAGAACTGTTGCACCTCACCCAGCAAGCACCCATACACTCTACCATAGGAAAAAGTTTTTCCATCAGGAAACCAATCTATAAAGTCTGAAGGAGGTGACTCCTCCACCAAATATTCAAATGTCAGCAAAAGGCAACAAGAAACATGAAAAAAAAAAAAAAAAAAAAAAGGAGAAATATCTCCAAAGGAACACAAGAATTTTACCACAGATGACCTTAATAAGATGGAGACACACAAACTGCCTGACATATAGTTCAAAATAACTATTTTAGATAAGCTCAATGAGCTTCAGGAATACAGAGAAACAATTCATTACGATCAAATATATGACCAAAATGAGAAATTTAACAGAAAGATTGAAATTATTATTGTTGTTGTTTCTTTAAAGACAGGGTCTTACTATGCTGCTCAGGCTGGATTTGACCTTCTGTTTTCAAGTTATCAACCCACTTCAGCCTCTTGAGCAGCTGACACTACAGACACATGCCACCACACTTGGATGGATTTCTTAAAATACAATCTCCACAGCTAAAAAATAACAGATACAGTGAGAAATGCAATACAGAACATCAACAGAAGAGTGGATGAAGCAGAAGAAAGAATCTGTGAACTTAAAAACAGGTTATTTGAAAATATACAGTCAGAGGAGATCAAAAGAATACAAAATAAAGAAAGCTTACAGGATTCATGAGACAGCATCAAAAGAGTATATTTTTGAACATGAGAATTCAAGAAGGAGAAGGCCAAAACACTTAATGTAATAATAGAAGAAAATTTTCCACATCTTGAGAAATGTATAAATATGCAGGTATGGGAAGGTCAAAGGCCTCCAATCAGATTCTATTCAAATAAGACTGACACCAAGACAAATTATAATGAAATTGTCAAGAATCACAAGGAAAAAGAGCATCCTGAAAACAGTTAGAGAAAAGCAGCATATCCTTTAAGGGAGTTCCATTAAAGCTAGCAGTGGACTTGTCAGTAGGCACCTTACAAACTGGACAACAGTGGTATAACACATTCAAAGTGCTTAAGGAAAAAAATATATACCAACCAAGGATACTTGATCAGAAAACTGCATCTTAGAAATGAAGAAGAGATAAAGACTTTCCAAGACAAACAAAAGTTAGGAGAGTTCCTCACCACCAGACATATCTTACATAAAATGCTAAAGGGAATTCTTCATTGATGAAATAAAATGATACTAACAAGTAACAAACTCATAGGATGTTATTAAGCTCACCAGAAAAGTAAGGACACAAATTCAGATTACTGTAATGCTATAATGGTGATGTGGAAAAACATACATTTGTAGGGTGAAGGTAAACAGGTAAAACCATTAAACATATTAATAGCTACAATAATTTGTTAAGGGAAAACAATACAAGAAGATGTAAATTGTGACACCAAAAAAAACATTTGGGAGGAGGGCGATATGGAGTAAAAGTATAGTTTTTAATTTAATCAAAATTATTAGCTTAAAATTGCATTTTATAAGATGTTCTATGTACGACTCATGGTAAACACAAAACAAAAACCTATGGCAGACACACAAAATTCGTAAAATAAGGAATCAAAGCACACCACTAGAAAAAAACACCAAATCAGAAAGACAACCACAGAAGAAAGGAAAAAAGGATCTTCAAAACAACCAGAAAACAATGTTTAAAGTGGCAGTGGTAAGTTCTTACCTATCAATAATTACCATGAATACAAGTAGATTAATTTCTCTAATCAAAACACAGAGTCCCTGCATGGATAGAAAGAACCACCTATACTGTATAGTTACCTAGCTGCCTTTAAAAGACCCAATTTATCTTTAAGAACACAAAGATGGAAAGGAAAAGGGTGGGAAAAGATATTTCATGCAAACAGAAACCACAGGAAAGCAAGGGTAGCTATATTTACATCTGATAAAATATACTCTTGATATGGTTTGGTTATGTCCCCACCCACATCTCATCTTGAATTGTAGTTCCTATAATCCCCACATGTTGTGGGAGGGACCCAGTGGGAGGTAACTGAATCATGGGGGCAGATTTTTCCTGTGCTGTTCTCACCACAGCGAGTAAGTCTTATGAGATCTGTGAGGCCTCCCCAGCCAAGTGGAACTATGAGTCCATTAAACCTCTTTTTCTTTATAAATTACCCTATCTTAGGTATGTCTTCATTAGCAGTGTAAGAACAGACTAATAAAATACCTTCAGTATAACTTTATAAAATGAAACAAAGAAGATTATTCATTCATGATAAAAGTGGTCAACTGATCAAGAAGATATAACAATTAGAAACACATATGCACCCAACATTGGAACAGTTAATATATAAAATAAATATTAAGATATCTGATGGAGAGATTGACTGCAACAAAAAAAATAAGGAGGGGAATTCAAAACCCCACTTTGAACTACGGACAGATCATCCAGACAGAAAGTCAACAAGGAAACATTGGACTTGAATTTCACTTTAGACCAAATAGACCTAGCAGACATATATGGATCATTCCATCCAACAGAAGAGAGAACAGAGGAGGGGGCCCAGAAATAAATCCATACATTATAGTCAACTGATTTTCTGTAAAGATGCCAAAAACACACAATGGAGAAAGTAAGATCTGTTTAACGAATGGTGACAGGAAAACTGGAAATCAACATGGAAAACAAAATAGAACCTCACCTCACACTACATACAAAAACCAAGTCAACATGGCTCGAATATTTATATGTAAGACCCGAAACTATAAAACACAGGGAGAAATCTTCATGACACTTGTCTAGGCAAAGAATTTTTGGATAGGACCCCAAAAGCACTGGAAACAAGAACAAAATTGAAAAGTGAGATGACATCAAACCAAAAGTTTCTGCACATCAAAGGAAACAATCAACAGTAAAGTGGCTGCACAGGAGAAAATATTTTAAAACCATACATCTGATTACAAATTAATATCCAAAAATATGAGGAATTAAACACCAACAACAAATTTAAAAAAAAAACATAATTTAAAAATGGGAAAAAGCTAGAATTGACATTTTGCCTGAGACATATAGATGGCCAACAAGGGTATTTTGAAATGCTCAACATCACTAATCATTTGAGAAATGTGAATCAAAACCATAATGAGCTATCACCTCACACCTGTTAGAATGGCAATTACCAAACAAACAAAAAAGATAGAAAGTATTGGGAAGGATGTGGAGATAGGGAAACCTTGAACACTGTTAGTGAGAATGTAAATTACTACAGCCATTATGGTAAACAGCATGGAGAGATTCCTAAAAATAAAGCTGCTATCTAATTCATATTCCAACTACTGGGTATATATTCAAAGAACATAAAGTCAGTATACTGAAGATATATTTGCCCTCCCATGCTCTCTGCAGCATTATTCACAATAGCCAATGTATGGAATTAACCGAAGTGTCCATCAATGGATGAAAATATAAAAATTGGCATACATATACAATGGACTACTACTAAGCCTTTAAAAAAAATGCTGTCGTACATGACAACGTAAGTAAACCTGGAGATCATTAAGTGAAATAATCCAAGAACAGGAAGGTAAATACTGCATGATCCCAATTAAGTGGAATCTGAAAAAACTGAACTCACAGAGAATAAAATGGTGATTACCAGAGGCTGGGGTATGGAGGGATTGAGGAGCTAGTGGTCAAAAGAAAGAACATTCCATTTAAATAGGAAGAATAAGTTCAAGAGACCTATTATACATCATGGTGACTACAGTTAATAATTATTATATAACTAAAAATTGCTTTAAAAATTAATGTTTAGTGTTTTCATCACAAAAAATAAGAATGTGAGGTATTATGTATGTTAAATAGCTTGATTTATTCACTCCATGATATATATATATACATATATATATATACATATATATATATTTATATCAAAACACTCATATAGAAGTGAAAAAGAAACTAGGTGGATAGTGAGGGTAAGAAAGTCCTTGATAAGGTTTTTCTTTTAATAAAAAGCAGCCCCAAAATCATTTTCTAACAAAGAGCAGCCTGTAAAATTGAGCTGCAGACATAGATAAGCAAGCTGGAAGCTTGCACAGGCAAATGCCAGCAGTTGTACCAATGGAAAAATACTACCTGGGATTAGGCATGTTAAGAATGGTGGCTCCATCTTCCCTTCTTTGCCAGCCACATGTACAGTAAAAAGCAAACAAGATGGTGCTAGCCAAATGGAAAGTCTATTTGCATAATAATATTAGGGTAGGGCAACCAGCCTTCCCCATGTGCTTTGCAAACGTCATACCTGAGAGGAGCAAATCTGTGAGACCTACATAACTCAGACACCTCCTCCTCAAGCCTGCCTATAAAATCTGCTGCAGTCTGCCACTTTTCTCATTTTTGGACGCTTCTCTCTCTCTTGCAAGGAGCTGCTCTCCTCTCTTTCTTCTGCCTTTTAAACTTTCCACTCCTTAACCCACTCACATGTGTTTGTGTCCTTAATTTTCTTGGTGCAAGACAATGAATCCTGGGTATTTATCCCAGACAACGATGCCATTTTAACATTATGTTGTACACCATAAACATATAGAATGTTTACTTGTCAACTAAAAAAAATAAAAACCATAACTTTGTAACAGGCCCATATAATTGTAAACATACCAATTTGTAATGCAGAGATATAATTTAATTAAATTATCTTAATTGTGATGAAAATACTTTTGTGTTTTGTAGTATGAATTGAACAAACTAAACTTTAGTAAAATTTGAGAACGTACATTTAGCCTTAGCATGACACAAAAAATAATTTACAAGAAAGAATATTTCAGTTACTTTAAAGACTAAATGTAATTTAAATTTAAATTCAGTGTTAAGGAGGGAGAAGTCAAGATGGCACTCAAGAAGAGGACTGAGAGTAATGAGTGAATTTAGCAACTAAAACTGAAACATACAGGTTCTCACACTCGGACTGACTAGGCAAACAAATCAATCCACAGAGAATGAAGAAAAGCACAGTGGGGTAATGACCCACCCAGGGGTGGCACAGAGCCAAAGGAACCCCCAACCCCACACAAGGGAAATGGTGAGCGATTGTGCAAAGCTGCCTGGGTTTTTCTCCCATGGACCTTTGCAACCCCGGGATCAGGAGACTCCCCTCATGAGCCCACACCACCAGAGCCTTGGGTCCAATACACAATAACTTTCATATTTCTTTTCTTTTGAGATGGAGTTTCACTCTTGTTGCCCAGGCTGGAGTGTGATGGCGCCATCTCAGCTCAACATAACCTCCACCTCCCGGGTTCAAGCAATTCTCCCGCCTCAGGCTCCCGAGTAGCTGGGATTACAAGCATGTGCCACCAGGCCAGGCTAATTTTGTATTTTTCATAGAGACGGGGTTTCTCCATGTTGGTCAGGCTGGTATCAAACTTCCAAACTCCCAACCTCAGGCGATCCTTCGGCCTTGGCCTCCCAAAGTACTGGGATTACAGGCATGAGCCATGGTGCCCAGCCAACTTTGGTATTTCAGTGTTAGTATCTTACCAATAACCTTTTGAGAGGTGACAACATGCTAGCAGCCCTCACTCTTGGCACCTCCTCGGTCTTGGAGTCCACTCTGGCGGCATTTGAGGAGCCCTTCAGCCTGCCACGGCACTGTGGGAGACCCTCTCTGGGCTGGCCTAGGCCGGAGCCAGCTCCCTCTCCTTCTGGGGAGATGTGAAGGGAGAGGCACAGGTGAGAACCGTGGCTGAGCTCTGTGCTCACAGGCCACACTCGGAGCTGCCGGCCAGTGCCACCGGCCCAGGGCAGTGAGGTGCTTAGCGCCTGGGCCAACAGCTGCAGAGGGTGTGCTGGGTCCCCCAGCAGTGATGGCCCACCTGCATTGCACTCAAATTCTCCCTGGGACTCAGCTGCCTCCCTGAAAGTCAGGGCTCCGGACCTGCAGCCCACAATACCCCAACTTCCCCCACCTCCCCCTCCTCCATGGGCTCCTGGGTGGCCTGAGCATTCCCAACAACTGCCCAAGGGCTGAGGAGCACGGGCCCAAGGCACAGGACTAGCAGGCAGCTCCGCCTGCAGCCCCAGTGCCCCATCCACTAGGTGAAGCCAGCTGGGCTCCTGAGTCTAGGGGAGACTTGGAGAACTTTTATGTCTAGCTAAGTGATCATAAATGCACCAATCAGCACTCTGTGTCTACCTCAGGGATTGTAAAAGCACCAATCAGCACTCTGTCAAAATGGACCAATCAGCTCTCTGTAAAATGGACCAATCAGCAGGATGTGGGTGGGGTCAGATAAGGGAATTAAAGCAGGTTGCGGGAACCAGCCAGAAGCAACCCGCTCAGGTCTCATTTAACACACCTGTGGAAGCTTTGTTTTTTTGCTCTTTGCAATAAATCTTGCTGTTGCTCACTCTTTGGGTCTGTGCAGCCTTTATCAGCTGTAACACACTCACTGCAAAGGTCTGCAAAGGTCTGCAGCTTCACTCCTGAAGCCAGCAAGACCATGAACCCACCAGAAGGGTGAAACTGCGGACACACCATCTTTAAGAACTGTAACACTCACCGTGAGGGTCCACGGCTTCATTCTTGAAGTCAATGAGACCAAGAACCCACCAATTTCAGACACACTTTATCTATTGGAAGGGCTGTGTGGAGTCTCAACAGAGTAGCTACTCAGACACACACAGAGAACCAGGAGTTTTACATATTCTGGCCCTGGGATCCCCAGTAAGGCAGGTGATCCATCTGTACATAGCCCTAGGAAAGGGGCTGAATCCAGGGAACCAAACAAAATCATTCTGTGGGCCCCACTCCCATGGCACCTCACAAGTTAAGACCTACTGGCTTGGAATTCCAGCCAGTCCACAGCAACATGCTGGAGTCTGTTCCTGTGGGAGGGGCAGCTGCCATCTCAGTGGTTTGATAGACTCAGCCATTCCAGCCTACAAGCACTGGAGAATCCAAAGGGTCCAGATGAGAAAGGGTCCCCCACAATGCAGTACAACTTCCTTGCTAGATCATGGCCAGACAACATCTTTAAGCAGGGCCCCAATCCATTCTTCTTCAATGGGCAAGACCTCCCTGTGGGGGCTTCAGCCACTTCAGCCAGTGTTATACACACAGAGCTCTAACCTCTCCCTGGTACAAAGCTCCCACGGAAAGGGGTGGCTACCATCTCTGTGGTTTGGTAGAGTAAGCCATTCCAGCGTACCAGCACTAGACATTCCAAATGGTCCAGAAAAACAAAGGTTCCCGCTACAATGCAGCACACCTGCTCTACAAAAAAAGCAGCCAGACTGCTTCTTTAAGCAAGACCCTGATACCATTCCTCCTGACTGGGTGAGACTTCCCAACAGGGGTCTCCAGCCACCTCCTACAGGCACACTTAGGCCAGCAACAGGTCAAAACCCCCCCTGAGATGGAGCATCCAGAGGAAGGAGCAGGCTATCCTCTTTGCTGTTTCACAACATTCACTGAATATGAATTGCTTTTGAGCTCAGGCAGAACATTTAGAAAAACAGCTAATAGAATACAAAGGCAAACTCGATATATTCCAAAAGATCAGTAACACGACGATTGTCTTTTTTGACCATATGCAATAAAGTATGAATAAAAAAATGAGAGCTGAAAATTACATATGTTTGAAAGTTAGTTGGCCGGGCGCGGTGGCTCAAGCCTGTAATCCCAGCACTTTGGGAGGCCGAGACAGGCGGATCACGAGGTCAGGAGATCGAGACCATCCTGGCTAACACAGTGAAACCCCATCTCTACTAAAAAAAAATACAAAAAACTAGCCGGGCGAGGTGGCGGGCGCCTGTAGTCCCAGCTACTTGGGAGGCTGAGGCAGGAGAATGGTGTAAACCCAGGAGGCGGAGCTTGCAGTGAGCTGAGATCCGGCCACTGCACTCCAGCCTGGGTGACAGAGTGAGACTCCGTCTCAAAAAAAAAAAAAAAAAAGAAAAGAAAGTTAGTGTCTTACCAACAACCTTAGTCTATTGGAAGAATAATAATAAATTTAAAAATACTTGAAACTGAATTAAAATGAAGACAGTACCTGTCAGAATTGGTATGTAGAGAGGCAGAGCAAGATGGTGGAATAGAAAGCATCACCAATGGTCCCCCTACAAGGACACCAAGTTAACCATCTACACAGCAAAGAAAAAAAATAACACCATTATAAGAACCAAAAATCAAGTGAGCACTCAAAGTACCTGGTTTTAACTTCATAGTGATGAAAGAGGCACTAAGAAGACAGGAATAAAAGGCCTGAATTACCTACACCATCCCTATCCCTTCCCCATCCCCAGCAGCAGTGGAGTCTCTGGGTCCCATGGGAGGGAGAACATAGCAATTGTTAGGCACTAAACTCAGTGCTGGCCAGGCATGGTGGCTCGTGCCTGTAATTCTAGCACTTTGGGAGGCCAAGGCAGGTAGATTGTTTGAGCTCAGAAGTTCAAGACCAGCCTGGGAAACATGGTAAAACCCTATCTCTACCAAAAACACAAACAAAAAAATGTAGCCAGGCGTGATAGCATGTGCCTGTGATCCCAGATGTAGGAAGGATGAGGTGGGAGGATTGCTTAAGCCTGAAAGGCCGAGGACGCAGTGAGTTGATATGCCACTGCACTCCAACCTGGGTGACAGAGTGAGACCTGAGTCAAAATATTAAATTTATTTAAAATAGAATACAGTAAGTGCTGTCCTGTTAGAACACAAACAAAAACAAAACCAAACTCAGCTGATGCCTGCCCATGGTGGGAGCATTTAAACCAGCCATAGCCAGAAGGGAATCACCTACCCCAACAAATTGAACTTTAGTGCCTGCAAACTTTGTCACTAAAGGCTACAGCACTCTATGTCTCTAAGAAACTTGAAAGGTAGTCTAGACCACAAAGACAGCAATTCATAGGTGAGTCTTAGTGTGGAACTAGGCCCAGAGACACTGGACTCAGGGGGAATGCAACGTACTGAGACAACAGCTGAGGTAAGTAAGGAAACACTGGTATTGCCCCTCCCCTAACCCCAGACTGCACTTTCAGCTCCAAAATAAATCCCTCCCTTCCACTTGAGAGCAGAGGGAAGAGTGGAGAAGACTTTGTTCTGTCTCTTAGATACCAGCTCAGCCACAACAGGATAGGGCACCAGTCAGAGTCCTGAGGCCTCTGATTCAGGCCCTAGCTCCCAGATGACATTTCTAGGCAAACCCTAGAAGAAGGGATAGAAAGGAACCCACTACCTTAAAGAAAAAGACCCATTTCTGGCAGCACTTGTCACCTGCTAACTAAAGGGCCCTTGGGCCCTGAATAACCAGCAGTGATACCCAGGTACTACATCAAGGGCCTTGGGTGAGCCTCTGAGAATTGCTGGCTTCAGGTGAGACTCAGCACATTACTAGCTGTGATAACTACAGAGCAAAATTTCTTCCATTTGGGAAAAGCAGAGGTAAAAGTAAAGGAGACTTTATCTTGCACCTTAGGTACCAGCACAGCCACAGGAGGATAGAGCACCGAGTGGATACTTGGGGTTTCTGATTCCAGGACTTGATTCTTGAACAGCATTTCTGGACCTGCCCTGGAACAGAGGAAACTGCAGTGAAGGGTAAGTGCCATGACAGGCAATATTCATTAAAAGCTGACTTAAGAGTCCTTGGACCTTAAGGGAACAGTGGCAGGAGTCTGGCAGTATTCCTTGAAGCCTGAGGTGGCAGTTGGTAAGGGGTGAGGCTCATCTGCCTTCGAAAGGAGAAGGAACACTGGGAAGAACTGCATCTTGTGGTTTGAGTGCCAGCTTATCTGCAATACAATAGGATACCAGGTACAATTCTAGCGTTTTTTACTCTAGTCCCTGACTTTCAGATGGCACTTGTGGATCCACCCAGGGCCAGCAGGACCTTGCCATCCTGAAAGTAAGGACACAGGCCTGGCTGTCTTTGCCACCTGCCGATTATAGAGTCACATGGCCTTCAGAGAACATAGGCAGTAGCCAGGGAGTGGTTACGGCAGGCCTTGGGAAAGGCTCAGTGATGTTCTGACTTCAAGTCTGCCCAGTACAGTCATAATAGTGGTGTCCACAGTGGTGCTTGTGTCACTTCACCCCCAGATTTACACGGACCAGAATAGAGAGAGACTCTGTATGTTTGGGAGAAACTAAGGGAAGAGAATAAGAGTCTGTGCCTAGTAATCCAGAGAATTCTCCCAAATCTGGTCAAAGACCATCTAGGCAGTATCTCTATATGTCTGCAAGAACCATAGAATTACTGGGCTTGGGGTGCCCCCTAAAGCATATACAGCTTAGACCACAACACTAAAGTTCTTTCAAATATCTGGAAACTCTTCCCAAGAAGAACGGCTACAAATAAGCCCAGACAGTGAAGAATAAAATAAGTACCTAACTCTTAAATGTCCACATACTGAAGAACATCAGATAGCATCAACACCATCCAGGAAATGAAGTAAATAAGGCAACAGGAACCAGTCCTAGGGAAAAAGAGATATGTGATCTTTCAAAGGGAGAATTCAAAATAGCTATATTGAAGAAACTCAAATTCAAGATAACACATAGAAGGAATTCAGAATCCTATCGGATACATTTAATGAAAAAATTGAAGCACCCAAAAAGAATAAAGCAAAAAATCTAGAGCTGAAAAATGCAACGGAGATACTGAAGCATGCCTCAGAGTCTTTTAAGGCAGAATTGATCAAGCAGAAGAAAAAAACTACTGAGCTTGAAGACAGGCTATTCGAAGATACATAGAGAAGAAAAAAAGGAAAAATAATAATAAACAATAAAGCATGCCTACAGGATCAGGAAAATAGCCTCAAAAGGACTAAGAGTTATAGGTCTTAAAGAAAAGGTAGAAAAAGAGATGGGGAGAAAAGTTATTCAGTGGGATATTAACAGAGAATTTCCCTTACCTACAGAAAGATACAATCAATGTCCAAGTATATGAAGGTTATAGCACACCAAGCAGATTCAACCGAAAGAAGACTACCTCAGGGCATTTAATAATCAAACTCCCTAAGGTCATGGATAAAGAAAGGATCCTAAAAGCAGCAAGAGAAAAGAAACAAATAACATACAATGAAACCCCAATATGTCTGGCAGCAGAATTTTCAGGGGAAACTTTACAGGCCAGGAGAGAATGACATAACATATTTAAAATGCTGAAGAAACCATCTTTCACCCTCAAATAGCATATCTAGTGAAAAAATCCTCCAAACCTGAAGGAAAAATAAAGACTTTCCCAGACAAACAAAAGTTGAGGGATTTCATCAATATCAGACCTGTCCTATAGGATATACTATAGGGAGCACTTCAATTAGAAAGAAAAGGACATTGGCCAGGCGCGGTGGCTCAAGCCTGTAATCCCAGCACTTTGGGAGGCCGAGGCGGGTGGATCACGAGGTCAGGAGATCGAGACCATCCTGGTCTACACGGTGAAACCCCGTCTCTACTAAAAAATACAAAAAATTAGCCGGGCGTGGTGGCGGGCGCCTGTAGTCCCAGCTACTCGGGAGGCTGAGGCAGGAGAATGGCGTAAACCCGGGAGGCAGAGCTTGCAGTGAGCCGTGATCGCGCCACTGCACTCCAGCCTGGGCAACAGAGCGAGACTCCGTCTCAAAAAAAAAAAAAAAAAAAAAAAAAAAAAAAAAAAGAAAGAAAAGGACATTGATAAGCAATAAATGATCACCTGAAGGTACAAAACCCACTAGTAATAGTAAATATACAGAATAACACAGAATATTATAGTACTGTAACTGTGATGTATAAACTACTCTTAAGTAGAAAGACTAAATGATGAATCAATAAAAAATAACTACAACAACTTTTCAAGACATAGTACAATAAGATATAAATGGAAACAACAAAAAGTTTAAAGTGCGGGGTAAAGTTAATGTGTAAAGCTTTTATGAGTTTCTCTTTTGCCTGTCTGTTGGTTTATTCAAATAGTATTAAGTTGTTAACAGGTTAAAAAAATTGGTTACAAGATAGTATTTGCAAGGCTTACAGAAACCTAAAACAAACAAAAACATACAATGTATATACAAAATATAAACAGCAAGAAAGTAAATCACATTGCTAGAGAAAATCACCTTAGCTAAAGGAAGACATGGAGGAAAGAAGGAAGAGAAAACTCTAAAATAACCAGAAAACAAATAATGAAATGGCAGAAGTCCCTGCTTATCAGTAACATTATGTGTAAACAGACTAATGTCTTCAATCAAAAGACAGATTAACTGAATGGATGAAAAAACAAGACCCATTGAACTGTTGCCTACAAGAAACACACTTTACCTATAAAGACACATAGACTGAAAATAAAAGGATGGAAAAGATTATTTCATGCCAATGAGAAAAAAAAGGAGTTGCTACACTTATTTCAGACAAAATAGTTTTCAAGACAAAAGGGCGGGCATTGTAGGAAGAGACAAAGAAGGGAACTATATAATGATAAAGGGGCGAATACAGCAAGAGGATATAACAGTTTTAAATATATATGCACCCAATATAGGAGCACCCAGATATATAAAGGACATATTATTAGAGCTAAAGAGAGAGATAGGCCCCAGTACGATATTAGCTGGATACCTCAACACCCCACTTTCAGCATTGAACACATCTTCCAGATGGAAAATCACCAAAGAAACATTAAATGTAATTTGCACTACAGATCAAATAAATCTTTTAGATATTTACAGAATATTTCATTCAAGAGCTGCAGAATACACATTATTTTCCATAGCACATGGATCATTCTCAAGAACAAACCATAAGTCAGGTCACAAAACAAGTATTAAAACATTCAATAAATGGAAATAATATCAACATCTTCTCTGATCACAAAACTAGAAATTAATGAAAGGAATCTTAGAAACTATACAAATTCATAGAAATTAAACAATATGCTCCTGAATGACCACTGGGTCAACAGAGAAATTAAGAAGGAAATTGAAGAATTTCTTAAAACAAATAATAATGAAAACACAACATACTAAAAGCTGAGATATGACAAAAACAGTTTATAGCTCTAAGTGCCTATATCAAAAAGGAGTAAAAACTTCAAACGAACAATCTAACAATGCATCTTCAAGAACTGAAAAAGAGCAAACCAAACCCAAAATTAATGGAAGGAAAGAAATAACATCAGAGGAGAAAGGGAGGAAATGTAAAGGAAACCAAAACAACACAAAAGAAGGAAATGAAATTTAAATGAAACACAAACAATACAAAAAAAATCAATGAAACAAAAAGTTGATTTTTTGAAAAGTGGAACAAAATTAACATGCTTTTAGCCAGACTAAAAAAAAAAGGATACAAGATCCAAATAAATAAAATCAGAAATGAAAAAGGAAACATTACAAGTGATACTACAGAAGTTCAAAGGATCATTAGTGGCTATTATAAGCAACTATATGCCAATAAATTGGAAAATGTAGATGAAATTAGCAAATTCCTAGACATATGCAACCTACCAAGACTGAACCAGGAAGAAATGCAAAACCTGAACAGATCACATATTAGTCTGTTCTTGCACTGCTATACAGAAATATCAGAGAATGGCTAATGTATAAAGAAAAGAGGTTTAATTGGCTCATGGTTCCACATGATGTACAGGGAACATGGCTAGGGAGGTCTCAGGAAACATACAATTGTGGTAGAAGACAAACGGGAAGTAGGCACATCTTCACACGGCCAGAGAAGGAAGAAGACAGAAAGAGGGGAAGGGTTACACACTTTTAAATAACCAGATCTTGTGAGAACTCTATCAGGAGAACAGCACCAAAGGGGGAAATCTGCCCCCATGATCCATTCACCTCCCACCAGACCCCACCTCTAACACTGGGAATTACAATTCAACATGACATTTGGGTGGAGACACAAATCCAAAACATGTCATTTTGCACTGGTCCCTTTCAATTCTCATGTCCTTCTCACATTGCAAAGTACTCAATCATCCCTTCTCAATAGTCCCCCGAAATCTTAATTCATTTCAGCATTAATTCAAAAGTCCATAGTCCAAAGTTGCATCTGAGACAAGGCAAGTTCTTCCACCTGTGAGCCTGTAAAATCAAAAACTAGGTAGTTATTTCCAAGATACAATGGGGCAAAGGAATTGGGTAAATACTCTTATTTCAAAATGGAGAAATCAGCCAAAAGAAAGGTGCTACAGGCCCCATGCAAGTCTGAAGGACAGCAAGGCAGTCATTAAAGCTCCAAATTATTCTCTTTTGACTCCATGTCTCTCACATCCAGGGCACACTGGTGCAATTAGTGGGCTCCCAAGGTCTTGGGCAGCTCCATCCCTGAGCCTTTGCAGGGTACAGCCCCCGCAGCTGCTTTCAGGCACTGGTGTTGAGTCCCTGTGGCTTTTCCAGGTGCACAGTGCATGCTGTCAGTGGATCTACTGTTGCAGAGTCTGGAGAATGGTGGCCCTCTTCTCATGGCACCACTAGGCAGTGCCCTAGTGGGGACTCTATATGGGGGCTCCAATCACACATTTCCCCTCTGCAGTGACTGAGCTCCGCTCCCGCAGAAAAATTCCACTTGGAAACCAAGGCTTTTCCATACATTCTCTGAAATCTAAGCAGAGGCTCCCAAGCCTCAACTCTTACACTGTGTGCACCTGCAGGCTTAGGACTATGTGGAAGCTTCCAAATCTTACATTTACAATTTGTAACCTCTGAAGCAGCAGCCCAAGCTGTACTGTGGCCCTTTAAGCCATGGCTGGATCTGTAATGGCCCCAATGCAGTGCACTATGTCCTGAGGTTGCACAGAGCAGAGGACCCTGGGCATGGCTCAGGAAACCATTCTTCCCTCCCAGGCCTCTAGGCCTACTATGGACACAGCTGTCTCAGAGTTCTCTCAAATGCCTCCAAGGCCTTTTCCCCATTGTCTCAGCTATTAGCACTTGCCTTCCTTTTAGTTATGCAAATTTCTTCAGCCAACTTGAATTGCTTCCCTGAATATAGACTTTTCTACCACATAGCTGGGCTACTAATATTTCCAACTTGTATGCTCTGCTTCCCTTTTAAATATAAGTTCAAGTTTCAGTCATTTCTTTGCTCATGCATGTAAGAGTAGGTTTTTAGAAGCAGTCAAGCCACATCTTGAATGCTTGGCTGCTTAGAAATTTCTTCTTTCAGAAACCCTAAATCATCTCTCTTGAGCCCAAAGTGTCACAGGTTTCTAGAGCAGGGACACAATGTCACTAGTCTCTTTGCTAAAGCATAGTAAGAGTGACATTTATTCCAGTTCCCAATAAGTTCCTCATTTCCATCTGAGACCTCCTCAGCCTGGCCTTCACTGTCCATGCTACTACTCGCACTTTGGTTTAACAAGCCTGCCTCTAGGAAGTTCCAAACTTTCCCTCACCCTGTCTTCTATTGAACCCTCCACACTCTTCCAACCTGTGCTTATCACCAAGTTCTAAAGTCATATGCACATTTTCAGGTATCTTTACAGCAATGCCCCACTCTTCAGTATCAATTTTCTGTATTAGTCTGTTCTCACCCTGCTACAGAGAAATACCTGAGAATGGGCAATTTTTAAGTAAAAGAAGTTTAATTGGCTTACTGTTTCACAGGCTGTACAGGGAGCATGACTGGAGAGGCCTCAGGAAAATTACCATGATGGTGGAAGACAAAGAGGAAGTAGGCACATTTTACATGGGCAGAGCAGAAGGAATAAAAAGAAGGGGGAGGTGCTACATATTTTAAACATCCAGATCTCATGAGAACTCTTATCATGAGAACAGCAAGTCGGAAATCCACCCCCATGATCCAATCACTTCCCACCAGGCCCCACCTCCAACAATGGGAATTACAATTCAATATGAGATTTGACACAAATCCAAACTATATATCAGACCAATACATAATGAGATCAAAGCTGTAATAAAAAGTCTTCCACTAAAAAAAATCCCAGGACCTGATGGCCTCACTGCTGAATTCTATCTAACATTTAAACAATAATTAATATCAATCATAGTCAAACTATTCCAAAATATAGAGGAGGAGGGAATACTTCCAAACTCATTCTACCAGACCAATATTACCATAATAATAAATTCAGAAAAAAGACACATCAAAAAAAGAATTCTACAGTCCAATATCACAAATATTGGATATTGATGCAATATGGATGCAAAAATTCTCAACAAAATACCAGCAAACTGAATTCAACAATATATTAGAGGCTGGGTGTTGTGGTTCACACCTATAATCCCAGCACTTCGGGAGGCCAAGGCAAGTGGATCACTTGAGCTCAGGAGTTCAAGACCAGCTGGGGCACAGTGCAAAAATCCATCTCTACAAAAAGTACAAAAATTAGTCTGGTGTGGTGGCACATGCCTGTGATCCCAGCTCAGCTGCTTCGTGGTTTCAGGTGGTAGGATTGCTTGATCCTGGGAGGTGGAAGTTGCAGTGAACTGAGATCATGCCACTACACTCCAGCCTGGGTGACAGAGCCAGACGCTACCTCAAAAAACACAAAAAACAATACATTAGAAAGATCATTCATCACAACCAAGGGGACTTATCCTTGAGATGCAAGCATGGTTCAACATATACAAATCAATAAACGTGATACATCATATCAATAAGATGAAAGATAAAAACCATATTATTTAAATTGATGCTGAAAAAACATTTGATAAAGTTCAACATCTCTCCATAAGAATTCTCAAAAAACTGGGGCCAGAAGGAAAATACATCAACACAATGAAAGCCATCTATGACAGACCCACAACTATTATGATACCAAATGGAGAAAAACTAAAAGCCTTTTCTCTAAGATCTGGAACACAACAAAGATACACACTGCTACCGCTGTTATTCAATATAGTAATGGAAGTCCCAGCTAGAGCAACCCAACAAAAGAAGGATATAGAGGGCATCCAAATTGGAAAGGCAAAAGTCAAATTACCCTTGTTGATAGATGATAGGATTTCATATTTGGAAAAACCTAATAACCTCACAAAAAACAACTATTAAGACCAATTTAAAAATTCAGGAAAGTTGCAGGATACAAAATCAATATACAGAATCGGTAGCATTCTTATATACCAACAGTGAACAACGCAAAAGAAATTAAAAAGTAATTCATTTTATAGTAGCCACACATAAAATTCAATACCTAGGAATTAACCAAAGAACTAACAGATCTCTGTAATGGAAACTACATAACACTAATGAAAGAAATTGAACAAAGACACCAAAAAATAGAAAATTATTCCATGTTCGTGAGTTGAAAAAATCAATATTCTTAAAATGTCCATATTACCCAAAGCCATCTACAGATTCAATGCAATCCCTATTAAAATACCAATGACATTTTTTACAGAAAAAAAAAAGTTCTAAAATGCATATGGAACCACAAAAGACCCACAATAGCCAAACCTACACTAAGCAAAAAGAACATACTCGGAGGAAACATATTAACTGGCTTCAATTATATTAGCCCAAACAGCGTGGGACTGTCATAAAAACAAACACATAGACCAATGGGACACACTAGAGAACCCAGAAACAAATTCACACGTCTACACTGAACTCATTTTTCACAAAGATGCCAAGAACATACATTAGGGAAAAGACATCTCTTCAATAAATGGTGCTGGGAAAACTGGATATCCATATGCAGAAGAATGAAATTTGACCCCTATCTCTCACCCTATACAAAAATCAAATCAAAATGGATTAAATACTTAAACCTAAGACCTCAAACTATGAAACTACTAAAGGAAAACTCTAGGACATTCTTCTGGATGAAGATTTCTTGAACAATACCCCACAAGTACATGCAGCAAAGCAAAAATGGACAAATGGGATCACATTATGTAAATACGTTTTTGTACAACAAAGGATACAATCAACAAAGTCAAGAGACAACCCACAGCATGGGACAAAATATATGAAAACTACCCATCTGACAAGGTATTAATAATCAAAATACATAAGGACCTCAAACAACTCTATAGGAAAAGATCTAATAATCGAATCAAAAGACAGGTAGGAGATTCGAACAGACATTTCCCAAAAGAAGACATGCGAATAGCAAACAGGCATATGAAAAGGTGCTCAGCATTATTCACTGATCATCAGAGAAATACATATCAAAACTACAAGGAGATATTATCTCACCCCAGTTAAAATGGCTTCTATCCAAAAGACAGGCAATAACAAATGCTGGTGAGGATCTGAAGAAAAGGGAACACTCGTACACTGTCAGAGGGAACGTAAATTAGGATAACCACGATAGAGAAGAGTTTAGAGGTTCCTCAAAAAACTAAAACTTGAGCTACCATATAATACAGCAGTCCCACTGCTGGGTATGTACCCCCCAAAAAGGAAGTCAATATTTCAAAGAGATATCTGCACTCCCATGTTTGTTGCAGCACTGTTTAAAATAGCTAAGATTTGGAATCAACCTAATTGTCCATCAATAGATGGACAACAATGGATAAAGAAAAAATATATAACAATACAAAAAGATAAAATTTCAAGAAAGTCTAAAACAATAATTTTGAAATTCAGGTAATCTTTCAATACTTATAACAATTGAACTATTTTTCAAGTACCCAGAGAGTCAATCACCTTGGAAATAATAGCAATATATAGCATTGTATAACACTTACAGAACACTATCTTTAGTGTTTATTTTTATTTATTACTTTATTTATTTATTTATTTATTTATTTATTTTTACAGAGGGGTTTGTAAAGGTAACAAGCCCCATTAATAGCATGGCCTGGAATTAAACCCAGTCTCCATGTATTCAGACATTTTCAGACAGAGAGTTCTATTTGCCCACCCACATTCCTTCTTCCCTTCTTTCTCATTAACAGAAAAGGAGAATAGATATTATTTCAGGTAGAAAAGTGCCCTGTTGAAAGATCATTCTCAGCTTCCCTTGCAGCTGTGAGTAGAAAATGTCTTTCTCCTCTGCTTTATGTGCTTCTACAAATGCACATGTGATGGCTAAAACTGTAATAACCATATTAGTCCATGAAACTACCTTAATATCCTAAGTTGTGCTCTAAACCTAGAAGAACCCTGATAGCTATGGAATCAATATACTGGCCCTAGACAGCATTATCCAGACTCAATTCACAAGAAGAAAAATAATTCCTTGTGCATTCAAGTCACTGGTATACAGAAAGGAACCAAATCCTAACTGATATACGCTGTTTTCTTTACACCATAGGTAAAGTAATTGAACTTCAGTATATGCATAGGACAAAAGCATTTAAAAATATATACAGCAATCCTAATTAACCTAGTCCCACAGTCAGCCTTTACTGTTTGAGGTTTCAGCCTTGTTGACAAGAGAAAGGATGACCACAAAATATGTCTTCAAAACACCTATGGGAAAATAGTAAAATTGTATATGGTCACAAGTTAATTAGACATTATTTGGGTACCATCACTTTAAGCAAGGAATTGACTAAGAAAATAGAGATTGAAAGATATATGATGTAAAACAATAAAAATACTAGAAGAAAACCAAGGGAAAATTCTGCACATTAGTCTAGGCACAGAACTCATGACTGAGGCTTCAAAAGCACAAGTAACAATGACAAAAATAAATACATTGAACTTAACTAAAAAGCTGCTGGATGGAAAAAAATAATAATCAACAGAGTGAACAGACAACCTACAGAATATGACAATATTTATATTCATCTGACAGGGGACTGATATCCAGAATTTACAAGGAACTCAAGCAACTTGACAACAACCTAAAATAAGTAACTTCATTAAAAAGTGGGCGATGGACATGGAATAGATATTTTTTAAAAGATGACATACAAATGGCCAACAAGCATATAAAAGTGCTCAACATCACTAATCATCAGAGGAATGCAAATTAAAACCACTGGAGATAGTCTCTTTCACCAGTCAGAATGGCTATTACTACAAAGACAGAAAATAACAGACACTGGCAAAGACACACAAAAAGAAACACACACACACAATAGAATACTATTCAACCATTAAAAGAAATGAAATAATGTCTTTTGCAGCAACATGGATGGAACTGGGGTCATTATCTTAATGGAAACAGAAAGTCAATACCACAGGTTCTCACTTATAAGTGGGTGCTAAATAATATGTATGCATGGACATAGCATGTGCAATAATAGTCACTGGAGATTCAGAAGAACAGGAGGGTAAGGGGGGGCGGTCAAGGATGAGAAATTACTTAAGTGGTACAATATACACTTTTCAGGTGATGTTACACTAAAAGCCCAGGGTTTACCACAACGTAACATATCCATGTAATAAAACTGCACTTGTAGCCCTTAAATTTATACAATTAAAAAAAAAAAGAGGGAAATAAGGAGGGAAGAAAGGAAGGGTGAAAGAGAAAGGAAAGGAGAAAGGGAGAGGGCAAGAGAAGGAAGGGAAAAAAGGAAGCAACATCCCAGCAGTGCATTTTCATCCATACTTACAGCTTCAATTACCATCTGATCCCCAGACCCCCAAATATATTTTACTAGCATAGACCACTTCTGTGGCCCTAAGTGTCCACACCCAATTGCTTACTGACATTTCATCAGAAAAGTCTGAAGTGCTAAATTGAGCATTGCCAATGGTGAGTTCAGGAGCTTCCCTTCACACCTTACTACGTTAATTCTTCCCTAACACAGTAACTATCTTCTGTTGACTTAAGCAACCCAACAACTTAGAGGTCAACTTTGAATGCTTTCACTCACCTTCCACACCCAATTCATCATCAAGTATTGCCAATTTAAGATTCTAGGTATCTCTCAAATCTTCCCACCTTTTAATCTCTCCACTACCACCAAGGGCTACACAACTGTCATAGCTCTTCATTACTACTACTGATACCTCTAAATCTTTGCACTTAAATCCACTTTGGCCTCTCTTCCAATCTCCTTTACAGTTTTGCAACTAAGTGCGACTTTTTCAAAAGCAAATCTCATAATATAAGTACCTTGCTTAAAACAATATAATATCTTCCTACTGTCTTTATGATAAAGACCAAAATTAATAATATAACATAAAATTAATAATATAACCGGGCCTCTGGTACATCTTCAATACATCATATTGTATACTCCAGCTTCTCTGACATTCTTTATGTTCATCAAATGCATCTTCCTCATGCCACACCTCAGAGTCTTTGCATACGTTGTTTTCTCTGCCTAGAATTTATTTTCCTCCCACTTCTTTTTTTTTTTTTTTTTTTATTATACTTTAAGTTCTAGGGTACATGTGCATAACGTGCAGGTTTGTTACATATGTATATTTGTGCCATGTTGGTGTGCTGCACCCATCAACTCATCAGCACCCATCAATTCATCATTTATATCATTTATAACTCCCCAATGCAATCCCTCCCCCTCCCCCCTCCCCATGATAGGCCCCAGTGTGTGATGTTCCCCTTCCCGAGTCCAAGTGATCTCATTGTTCAGTTCCCACCTATGAGTGAGAACATGCGGTGTTTGGTTTTCTCTTCTTGTGATAGTTTGCTAAGAATGATGGTTTCCAGCTGCATCCATGTCCCTACAAAGGACGCAAACTCATCCTTTTTTATGGCTGCATAGTATTCCATGGTGTATATGTGCCACATTTTCTTAATCCAGTCTGTCACAGATGGACATTTGGGTTGATTCCAAGTCTTTGCTATTGTGAATAGTGCCGCAATAAACATACGTGTGCATGTGTCTTTGTAGTAGAATAATTTATAATCCTTTGGGTATATACCCAGTAGTGGGATGGCTGGGTCATATGGTACATCTAGTTCTAGATCCTTGAGGAATTGCCATACTGTTTTCCATAATGGTTGAACTAGTTTACAATCCCACCAACAGTGTAAAAGTGTTCCTATTTCTCCACATCCTCTCCAACACCTGTTGTTTCCTGACTTCTTAATGATTGCCTCCTCCCACTTCTTTACTCCACACTTCTCTATTTCTTAATTCCAACTCAGCATTAAAATCTCATCCCAAACCCTCCTTATTGAGGAATTTGCCTTTGAGTCCTAGTTACCTGATATGATATAGTGTCCTCTTATAGTATCTTATTTTGTCATATATATATATATACATATATTTTTGTTTTGTTTTTTGAAATGGATTCTTGCTCTGTCGCTCAGGCTGGAGTGCAGTGGTGTGCTCTCACTCACTGCTACCTCTGCCTCCCAGGTTCAAGTAATTCTCCTGCCTCAGCCTCCCCAGTAGCTGGGATTACAGGCACCCGCCTCCATACCTGGGTAATTTTTGTATTTTTAGTAGAGGCAGGGTTTTGTCATGTTGGCCAGGCTGGACTTGAACACCTGACCTTAGGTGATATATCCGCCTCAGCCTCACAAAGTGCTGGGATTACAGGTGTGAGCCACCACGTCCAGCCTTTGTCATATATTTTTATCTATAGCACTAAATCACAATGGCAATTATATACCTTTCTGATTATTTGGTTTATATCTGCCCGTGCCCTCCCCCAGAATACACATTAGATGCTCTAAGAAATGGATAACTGCCTTTCTCATTATTGTACTCTTATACAATACTTGGCACTAAGCAGATGCTGATATAAATATATATATGGAGAGATGTATCTATATATAATTGATATTATAAATGAATAAATATTTCAAAATATTAATAAAGGTTTTCTTTCAATAACAGTGTTTTGGATTTTTCCCTTCTTTTAACTACTCTTTGTTTTGCATTTACTACACCAGTATTATTAATTTCTAAAGATGTATAATATTTTTAATCTTGAAATGCACAGAACGATTAGATTCTGTTCATATAAGTAAATCATCTTAATTGAACCAATAACACTAACTCATTCCTTGAGAGCAATGGCCTTCGCAAAGGTCAAGGCATTCATAGAAAACAAGAGACCAGAAAAAGTCCACAAAACATTTTTTCTCAGATAATAAACATGTGTAAACCAGTCCTGGGCAAGAAATAGAAAACTCCAATTATCCTTAAGCATGACCTCCAGTTTCTACACATGTCCCATGCGTGCATTTTCATCCATCATCATTAAAAAAGAAGAAAGAAAGAAAAGGAAAGAGGGAAAGGGAAAGAAAAGGAAAAAGAAACAAAGGGAAAACGAAAGAGAAAAAAAAAAAAAGACAAGAAGAAAAGGTACTCCCTCCAGAATTGAAAAACCTGTAAACCTTTGACACAGTGTTTAGATCTTGAGATCCTGTGCAACATTCACAGTTTAAAGGCCATTTTACTTAAGCCCTTTGCAGGGAACTTGCTGACTTTATCCTGATCTTTCTACTGTATATACAGTCAAATCGCTTTTTCTCTTCTCACATGGATCTCCTGCTCCTGAGCTGCGATTGACCTATGCTTTTCTTTTTTGGACCTCTTCCCTCTTACTAATTGACATATGGTCTTGCCATAAAAAGCGTCCATCTGAGATACACAATAAATGTTTTTAAGTGCTGATTAGCACTGTATCAATTATCATTCATTTTAGGAAAAGAAAAAGCAAGCATCCCACAAGAGTGCTGGCATAATCTTCTTACATGTCCATAATTTGAGGATTTTTAGCATTTGTAAATCTTATTAGACATGGTATTAGTTACTAAAAGTGTTTTCAAAATGCTAAACAATGATATGCATCCTGGTGAAGAAAACTAACTGATTCAAACAAATGTCTCCCTTGTTTGGCTTTATGTAGGAATATTGTTTTAATCACTTTATTTCTTTCTGAAATTAGATAAATTAAAGCCCTATTACTTTTCGTTGGTATTTTAAAACTATTTGGATAAAACATCTCAAATATCCTACTTTGTCTAAGGAAATGCAGGTTTATGTTAGGCTGGGTTTTACTGTTTTTCTATTTTTGTGGTGATGTTTGATTTTAGTCATTTTAAGATGCTAGGTATTAACATTAGTTGTTTCCTGAAACATGTATCAGCATTCCTCAGGAGTCCACGGCATCCTAAAATTTTGGGAGTCCCTCTTACTGACAGATAGCAAGATGTAAGAATAATGAAGAACTTTGGCATCAAGCAGACCTGAGCCCAATCTGTGCTCAACATTAAATAGCTGTGACCTGAAGCACTGTTTTACTTAAGTTTCAATATCTAATTTTGTAAACTGAGTCTAATATACCTCATGAGTTTGTTTTGAGAATTTATTAGAAAAATACATGTGAAGTCCCTAGCAGAAAATCTAACAAAACGTTAACAGAATGCCAGTAATTTTTCATCAGTTAATTAATGTATTCATTGAACAAATGAATACACACCTGTTCCCTCATATTCAAAACATGAAGTCCATTTTTATTGTTTCTTTAAAATGACTCTTAATGCCAGTCAGTATATGACTCTGATATATTTTCATGTACAATTAATACTTAGAAGAGAAGTTGCATTAAAATCTGACATTATGCCAGAGACATAATGAGGTCCTGAGATGGATCTCCTTTTCATCAAAGCTATATTTTTTTCTGGACTCTATGATTGCTCACTTCATTTAGAAGATAAAATCATGTGTATTTCCCACCAACTCCCCACTTCAGTCTTCATGCCTCTCTGCTTTACCCATCAATCAGAAATTCCACATTTCAGCACCAAATAAACACTGTCTCCTTTGGAAAAAAAAAAAAAAAAAAGTCAGGATGATTTTTAAAATCCTCAGAAGGTACTGTTTAAGTCCTTTCTTCTCTTCTAAGATGTCTTCTCTCATTATTAGTGAACCCAGTGGCACTATACATTCACCAATTCCTCTAATTTCCTGAAGGGCATACTCCCATCACCTGTCAAACTAAGTGTCTCAAGGAGTCCTTCTCCCTCAGTTTCTGCCATGGTCAGCCTTCACTTGGGGCCACAACTCACTTATTTTTCAGTTAGAGAAAAAGTTTAGGGGGAGAGAAATGCTTTTCAAGCATACTTATGCTATTGTAAACATCTCTCTGAGCTCATAAGACAAAATATCCAAATAGAAATTATCTTAAAGCTCTGTTTTTATCTAGAATGTCCTTGTCTTCATCCATTTTTCTCAGCTGGCATGCTCCTACTGGTCTTCCCTTAATTTAAACCCAGAAGTCATTTTGTATGAAATGTTAGTACATCTCTCCACCCTACCCTCACACACACATGTCCCTTTCGTATCTCATACACCTATTTACTTATGGTATTTCCCATGTTAAACCTTTATTTCTGCATGCTGAGGGCTTGGAAAAACTCTCAAAGTTTCTTGAATGTATAAACAAACATCAAATTAACAAACCAGAATTCCCATTGGATACAGTCACACAGACCACTGAACTAAAAAAGCTCCCAGAGATTTGCACTTTTACTCATCTTAATACAGTATCCAGCAGTGACCTCACTCATGTCCTCTCTCTCAGAAATGTCTTAAGACTATTTGGCATTCAGTTTTATAGAACTCTAATATGAGATACATTTCAAGAATTTTATTTCTTTTTTATGTCCATAGTTTTGTGACCAACTGTAGCCCACGCAAATCCCTACCTGCCAAGGCAGTAACATTTTCATTACAAGTGTGTGACCTACAGTCCTTCAGAAAGACTGTCACCAGGATAAGAAGCCTGAAAGCTAAGGAGGGTTCTGAAATCTGAAGCTCAACAGAGGTGAAAGAGTGAGTTGGGAGAGAAAGAAAAACTTGTCTTTATTCCATCCTTTTGTTCCCCAAAGATCCATATAGGCTGTTCTGTCTGTGGCCTGAAATACATATAATAATATATCCACCATGGATTGGTCACTTCCCCAATAACAGGTTATTTACCACGTTTGTTTTTAACCCACCAATTATAATCACTATCTTACTGACGGACAAATCTGATCCAAGGACGACAATGAGGTGCATGATACCTATTGATTATGAGTTTGGTAATATGTTATATAAACTGCTCCTTCTTGCTATCTATATTAATAATAATAATGGCTTTGAAATTGATTTATCAAGTTACCTTCTCACTGTCTCTAGCCTAGAAGATGATACTAGTACTACATTGGTCTCCATGTATCCTATGTTTTTGTTTCATTAATCTCTCCCGAGAGACTGCCTATAACTCGATATTGAAATTCCTTGCCTAGAATACAATGCTGACAGAAATATGCACTCACCCTGGTCATGAGCCTATCTTCCTTAGACTTACTTTTTGCTTTAACCAGGCCAACCTCATTGTACTCCATCTCTACCCATGACTCATGACACTTGGTCCCATTTCTGTGGCTGTGTTCTAAGTGCTGTCTGAGCTGGTAACAGCCTCTGAAGGTCTCTCAGTTGGTCTAAATCTTATTTATCTAGATCAAGTTTCCATCTACTCGTCTCAACCTGGTCTAGCCATGCTGAAGCTGAATGTGCACATTCCATAATGGTTGTTACCAGGGTAGGGTTAGAATACTGTAAGAAGCTGCATCAGGGTCCAGGGGACACTCTGCCTGTGGAAATAGTGTTGAAAGACTTGTCTATCATGGATGCGAGGATGCCCATCTTGTGGTGGCTTCTCCTACATTTACTATCCAGCCAGCCCTTAATAGTCAAGACATTGATGAGAGAAGGCACACTCTTTTGATAGTATCCTTCTAATTTATTGCAACATCCAAAGAAAGAAACCAGGCTTTTTCACATACCATCATCTCACAGTCAAAATTCCTGCCGAAGAACAAAACATTCAATGTCTAAAAGAAATGCAGAAGGGGGTTGCAAATCCAGACAGTTTGCTAAAAGTGAGTTTCAGAAGAGGAAATGCAGTCAAGGCAGCTGGCTACCACAAACGTACACAGCAGACCTAATTGTGGGAACTGGCAATCACCCTCCACAGAGTCGGATGGAGTCCAGAGGAGTCCACCATTCCCATGGGAAGATGTCTAGGAAACCACATCCAGTTGACTACTGTAACGTTCTTCACTCAAGAAATGATCAAAGATTATCTATTTGGTAGCCAGTTTCATTTATAAATGTAAGAGGGGTCACAGACTTCAAAGATTTTATGTCCGTGACTTTGTCATGAATGTACTTCTCAGCAGCTTTGTGCCTTGCAAAAGATACTTACGTTCTCTTCACATCAGTCTGACTTTCATCTCTGAAATGAAACATACGGTAATGGGGTATAGTCCCCTTGGGGCAAAAATGCTGCTCTCTGCCTCTTAGACTGTTACATTAAACTGCTATCAGCAATTTGAAATCATATTCAATTATAAGTTATGATAGAAGCTCCCTGAGATGTCACCTTCCTGGAAGACCCCCTCAGTTATTCGGAATAACTAAGTTAACTAGTATGCTTCCAGTCAAGATGTTCCATGATATTCTACTTTACCTCATTGTAAAGACATGATCTTAACATTAATATGCAAAATAAGTCAATTCTGTCTAATTTCTTATGAGAAGTAGCTGATGTTTTTGGAAATACTATATTTATTTTTTATGATAAATCATATTAAATACCATGACCGCTCCTGAAAAAAAAAAAAAAAAAAACACAGCCTTATGAATGTTTTACTCCTTCCAATACAATACTGCTTATTTAGTGCACTGAAATTCTGTTTGTCTTGTCTCTAAAGCTCTCACAGCTAAATTTTAACTTTCTATTTAGGGAACTTAGTTTTCCAGCAAAATAATTTTATTCACAACTTACGGAATGACTAGACTGTTTCACAGACGTGCCCAGAGTGTGAAGTTAAATGTCCCATTAAACAGTAAGCTAATGTTAATGAGAACTGGAAGTTCTGTGTCATAATCTGATAAACCTAAAAGTCTGAAAAGCTTTGTCTACTTCTTAAATCAATGTATTCCCACAGTAAACAAGGGTAAGAGAGGTCTTGACAGCCTGGACAAAAAATGTCAATTAGGATCTGTATAAATAAATAATGTAAATGATTTTATCTGGAAAAATCAGTTTTGCCCCTACTCAATTTTCAGTAAAGATATTTCTAGAAACTAAATGCATCTCCTGTCATCCTCGGAAATATCCCTCTGCTTCTACACAATATCCCTCTGCTTACACACACACACCTGATTGATGACAGTAGCATGAGTATAGTTCCCTATCACATGTTTCTCACATTTTCACACACCTATTAAAATAAGCTAATGCTCCCATCTTGATGGATTCTTTGCTAAGAAAAAGAGCACGTGGTGAATAGCTCTCTAAAACCCTTCCCATTAAAAAGTGAAGCACATCATGTTTGTGCCATTGAACTGGCAAGCTCATTTTGCTTGTTTTATTATACTTATTGTCTTAGATAAGACAACCCATTGAATTGTAGCTAGAATTTTGCATACCATGCTGACTCAAAATTAAAGGCTAAGAGGAGAATTTACTGAGTGCCTGCAGTATGCTATAATGTTAGATGTGTATTGTATTGAAACCTTAACTCGATTGTAAGCCCCTTTTACAGGTTTATTCCCTCATTCATTTCTGTATTCCTTTATTGATCAAACATTTATTGTATGTTTTTGATGTACCAGGCATGCTTCTGGGCTCTGTGGACACATCAGTGAACTAAACAGACAAAAACTACTTGCCCAGCGGAGGCCTTACATTCTAATGTGGAGAAATGAGGAAATCAAAGCTCAAAAATGCTATGCGACTTGCCCGTAGATTTAAGATGTAAGTGTTTCCTAAAATATGCTTCCAGGAACATCTATTTTAAAGTCACTGAGGATGCTTATCAAAAGGATGATTCCATCTCACAATCACAGAGGATGAGTAAGTTCCAGGAATTTGTTGGGTTTTTTTTGTTTGAAGAACTACAGTGATCCCTTTATGCACAGAGATTTCTGAAAGACCTTGAGCAAACAACTAAAGGTGTTTGGCCTCATGCTTACATCTGTCCAGATTTCTATCACAGAGAAAAGGAAACGTATATAAAATATACATAGAGATGTTTAGAGAAGTATTGTTTATAATAGAAAAAAAGAGAGGACAGAAAGCAAATGTTCATGAATTGTGTTCATCAATTGTAAATTGTGGTTCATGCATACTGAAAAAATACTCTGCAGCCATGTGTGCACATATACACATACTTAGGAAGATGCTCACTTCACAGTGTTAAACAGAAACCCCAGTTGCAGAATATCATATAAAATATGATTATCTAATCATTATAGGTACAATTTAAATGTGGTAGATATGTACATATTTATATGTTTCTATAGGCACAGAAAAGAGTATGCAGCAAAGCGTCCGTGTTTACTTCATCAAGGAAAAGAGGAAGGGGAAAACTATAATTTTTGAAAATGTATATACTTTCTTATTTTTTAACTATAATAATAGCATCATTTTATGATAAAAACATGAATAATGGTTTTATGAAGAAATATTTTAAAATATAAATACAGAAATAATTATTTCATAGAAAAATAATGTTTTCCTATGGAAAATAAGAGGGTAACTTACGAGTGACATAATGAGATTCAAGAAAGTCTTGGCTTACAGATGAGAGGCATGGATGTTAACCAAAATATTACAGGCTTCAGGAAGATATGAGAAATAAAAGTTATATTCCTAGTTTGTGATATCCATAGCAATCTTATGGAATAATTCCACCTACTTATTTCAAGTTATCAGTATCTCTTTACTTCATGAAAATATGCTCTTATTCTTTACTATTCAGTTCTTCCCCACCACAGAAAAGTTACTCTCAAACTAAATTTCAGGGTAAACTCAATTAATTAGCAAAATCTATCGGGCTACAAGGAGGTTTTGTTTTTCTTAGAAGGGGAAATCATTTCTCATCTTAAAAGAAAAATGCCTGGTTGTTCTCTGGACGTAATCAATTCATTGTGGCGTTTCTTTTTTTAATCATGGGTCACATGGGAAGCAAGTAGAGGAAATGGTTATTGGAAACCACCGGAAGTTCCTGAAAATAACTATCCAACAGGAGTTATAGCGTTGGGCAAACATACACAGCCAATGGCCAATGGAGAGAGAACACAGAAACACTCTAACCTCTCTTTCTTTCCATACGCCAATCTTCTGATGCTCCCTCCCATTGACCAATTCCAACCAGAAGCTGACAAAACAGGGAGCACAGTTTACACAATCCATAGAGGACAATCTTCTAGAACACAGAGCAAGATATAAGTGGAGAGTAAATCTGGAGAGGAAAATTGAGAGTATCTGGCAAAAACAACATGTCATGAATTTGTGTGCATCAAGTTCTAATCGTTATGTTGAAATTGCCAGCTTTAAGCTGGCACACATCCATGAATGTTCCTTTTTCACCACCATGGAACCCACAAATGAAAGATACTCTCTTTCACCTAGTATTAACAACTTCTATTTTTCCTGAGTCTGTTCTCAGGTACTGTTAAGCCTGGTTGATTGACACGGGGATCTGAAATGTAATCCTAACTGACATTTACTCTTCCTTTACAAGGTGCTTAACTCCAGTCCATGGAGCTATTAGCTCTCCCTGGATTTGCTACAGAAAAATGCCAGACAATGATGGCCTAACTTTTAAAGACTGTTGGATAACTATATTCAATTATTTTTCAAGGGATCGGGAAACTGCAATTGAATGTGTTAGGGGGCATTTGGCCCTCAGTATAGCTTTAGGTCTGCTATAAATGAAGAATTCTCAGGAAGCTGCCAGCACACAAGATGGTCTGTGGGTCTGTCCTGGCACTTTCTTCACGATTATCCAACCAGTGACTGGTCTAGTATTAAGTCCAATTCATTCTGTCTACTGACAAATAAAATGCTTTCTGAGAACTAGTTGGCAATTGTGCAATTAGAAGAGGTTTATTTATAGCTGATGTAAATACAGTTTTTCCAGTAATAGGTCCTCATCAACTCTAGCTTTAAGATGGAAGGGTATTAATTAACCACTAGGAGTCAACTCCAGCTGTATTTGGAACAATCCCATTTCTAATACTTTACCACTCCCATTGGCTTTAGTAATTTTTGAAAAAAATAAATATTTGAGACTTAGAAAATGTTTTTCCATAGTTATGACCATCACTTGCTGGGTCATAAGATTGTTTCTGATTAGTTTGCAATCTACTATACACTAGAGTCTGAGAAATGTTTTAGAACAGTGGTCCCCAACCTCTTTGCCTCCATGGACGGTTTTCCTGGAAGATAATTCTTACATGGGGCAGGGGTGGGGTGGGGGTCGGGGGTGTTAGGTGGGAGTGGTGTGGGCGACAGTGGGTACATGTTCAGGACGAAACTGTTTCACTTCAGATCATTGGGCATTAGTTAGATTCTCATAAGGAATGCACAACCTAGATCCCTTGCATGCACAGTTCACAATAGGGTTTGCACTCCTATGAGAATTTAATGCCACAGCTCACCTGACAGGAGGCGGAGCTCAGGCAGTAATGCTTACTCATTTGCCACTTACCTCCTGCTGTGTGGCCCGGTTCCTAACAGGCCACGGACCAGTACCTGCCTGCTGCCCAGGGGATGAGACACCTGTTTTAGAGAACTAAGATTTTTTTTTTTCCTTAATAATAAGTTCCTGTGTGGGGAATACCTACCATACACCAGAAACCATGCTAAGCTTTTTTTTTTTTTTTTTTTTTTGAACTAAAGTTCAAGAAAAGTCAGCCTTTGGGTGACGAACCAAACCTTTGGAGAACAAGTATGGTGTGCACGATGGGGTCAAATTGAAATAATTTAAGAGGCAGAGTTATTTATAATGATAACAAGAAATTCTACTAGATTCAGACACCACTAGTTGGCACTGATATCCTCAGGGATCTCAGGACCTAATGTGTGAGGAAAATAATAAAACAGTTGTTGATGACAATAACCATATAAATCTATACTATATACAGGTATGGTCCTACATATCCAAAAGAGTGTAGTATCAGATTAATTTCTGAACAGCATCTTATACATAATAAAAAGTTATTCTGTACCCTCATGTGATATTAGAATGTTGAAAGAGTATCCCAGAGGATCAGTACTTTTAAGAAAATCCCTGAGCTAGAAGAACGCTGTAGATGTCAGTGGTAATACCTACTAAGTGGAGTTGTAGCAGGGAAAGGAGAAAGGCAAATCCATCATTCCAGTTAAAATGTACAAAAAGTACATTCAAAGAGGAAGACTAATTTCCATTGCTTCAGAAACTCCTTTGAAAGCACCCTTCAAGTGTCCTTCCCACTGACTAACTTCTTAATAGATTAGAATCTCCCCAAAAGTATGTTCCACAGTCAGCTCTTAGTTGCCACTAGAGTTGCCAGTAATGTGAAATGTCTCCTTCAAGACACACAATAGAGTAAAATACACCATATATGGGCCATAACACCCACAAGGCTCTGTGTGTCCAGTGATCAAGAAACACAGAGGTCAGAAGGGACTCCAAAACCCAGGGCTGACAGTAACAGTGCTAGGTCACCAGGATTGGACTATTCTAATGCCTAGAGTGGGAGTCTTCAGAAAGAGTCTGTGATTAACCTTTGAGATCACATATAAAGCTCAGATACCATATAATAAATATGTTACTTCTTTAAAAGTATGAACTAGGGAGTGGGTAGAATGTTTACTTTCTCTCCCAGATTATCAGTGACAACTTGGCATTTCAGGCAAGAACTTAACCTCTCTTAGTCTGCTCCCACATACTTGATCAAGTCTCTTATCCTAAACAAATACACAGGTGAACAAACGGCAGAGCTAGGATTCACACCATGATCTGTCTGACTCCAAAGTCTGATCTATCCAGCACCATGCTCTTTTGGCTCTTTTGCTTCCACTAAGTAAAAATAAATCATTATTAATTTAAAAAATGAATGTGTTTGATGTAAATTTGAATTTGCTACCCCAATTCCCATAACATCTCCTCCAAAGGTAATTTATGGAAATGAATGAAAATCTAAGAGAGTCAATATCTATTTGAAAACCAGTTCTCCAAATAAACAGGAGTATGTAAAGTTATTTAAACAATAAAAAGAATAATGCAAATCTATTTATTAACTCCAAGGTATATAACTATGAGTTTTGTTAATTCTGAACTAAAATGGTACTTATTTTCAGTAAAAAGTAAAATACGAAAATCTGTAGACATATGACAGGTAAAGATCATGTTTCATATAGGTCTCCCAAGGTCATTTGATTATTAAATTATAGACATGGAATTCAAATGTAAATTTGTTATTATTTCAAAGTACATTCTCTTTCCACTACTATACAACATAAAATATATATATGGTAATACTCTCATCTAGAACACAATTCCCTGCATTACACTGTAATTCTTAACAAGCCATTAATTTGACTTACTTCTAAATAGTTTAACTGACATATCAGTATATAAACAAGGATTATTGTTTATTGCCTAATTTATATTTAAAATAATTTGTAAAAGTCAATTTTATCAAAAGTTGATACTATATTTCACAGAACAAAAAATATTACACTTAGAAGTTACTGAAATATGGCCGGGCACAGTGGCTTATGCCTGTAATCTCAGCACTTTAGGAGGCCGAGGTGGGCGGATCACAAGGTCAGGAGATCAAGACCATTCTGGACAATATGGTGAAACCCCATCTCTACTAAAAACACAAAAAGTAGCTGGGCATGGTGGTGCGTGCCTGTAATCCCAGCTACTCAGGAGGCTGAGGCAGGAGAACTGCTTGAACCAGGGAGTTGGAGGTTGCAGAGACCCAAGATTGTGCCACTGAACTCCAGCTTAGCAATAGAGTGAGACTCTGTCTCAAAAATAAAAAATAAATTTTTCAAAAGCCTCCAAGAAGTTTGGGATTATGTTAAATGACCAAAGCTAAGAATAGTTTGTGTTCCCAAGGAAGAAGAGAAATCTAAGAATTTGGAAAACATATTTGAAGGAATAATCAAGGAAAACTTCCCTGGCCTTGCTAGAGATCTAGACATCCAAACACAAGAAGCTGAAAGAACACCTGGTTAATTCATCACAAAAGACCATCACCAAGGCACATAGTCATCAAGTTATCTAAAGTCAAGATGAAGGAAAAAATATTAATAGATGTCAGACAAAAGCATCAGATAACCTATAAAGGAAAACCTATCAGATTAACAGCACATTTCTCAGCAAAAACCTTACAAGCTAGAAAGAATTGGGGCCCTATCTTTAGCCTATTTAAACAAATAATAATCAGCCAAGAATTTTGTATCCAGTAAAACTGACCTTCCTAAATGAAGATATTGTCTTTTTCAGACAAATGTTGAGAGAATTCACCACTACCAAGTCAGCACTACAAGAAATGCTAAAAGAAGCTCTAAATCTTGAAACAAATCCTCAATACACACCAAAACAGAACCTTCTTAAAGCATGAATCTCACAGGACCTATATAACAGTAACACAATGGAAAAAAAACAAAATATTCAGGCAACAAATAGCATGATGAATAGAATAGTAGTACCTCACATCTTCATACTAATAGTGAATGTAAATTGTGTAAATCTTCCAACTAAACAATACAGAATGGCAAACTAAACAAGATTTCACTATCTAAGTATCTGCTGTCTTCAAGAGACTTACCTGACACATAAGGACTCACACATAGCTTAAGGTAAACAGGTGGAAAAAGATATCCCATGCAAATAGAATCCAAAAGTGAGCGGGAGTAGCTATTCTTATATCAGACAAAACAAACTTTAAAGTAACAGCAGTTAAAGACAAAGACAGACATTATATAATGATTTAAAGGACTAGTCCAACAGGAAAATATCACAATCCTAAATATATACACACCTGACTCTGGAGCTCCCAGATTTATAAAACAATTACTACTAAACCTAGGAAATAAGATAGACAGCAACACAACAACAGTAGGAGACTTTAATACTTCACTGACAGCATTTGGCAGTTCATCAAGACAGAAAGTCAAAGAAACAATGGACGTAAGCTATACATACAACAAATGGACTTAACAGATATTTAAAAAACATTCTGCCCAACAACTGAAGAAAATACATTCCGTTCATCAGCAAAAGGGAACATTCTCCAAGATAGACCATATGACAGACCACAGAACGAGTCTCAACAAATTTAAGAAAGTCGAAATTATATCAAGTACTCTCCCTGACCACCATGGAATAAAACTGGAAATCAACTTCAGAAGGAAGCCTCAAAACCATGCCAATACATGCAAAGTAAATGACATGCTCCTAAATGATCTTTGAGTCAACAAAGAAATAAAGATGGAAATTTAAAAATTCTTTGAACTGAACGACAGTAGTGACACAACCTCTCAAAATCTCAGGGATATAGCAAAAGCAGTGCTAAGAGGCAGTTCACAGCATTACATGTATACATCAAAAAGTCTGAAAAAGCACAATAGACAATCTAAAGTCACACCTCATGGAAGTGGAAAAATAAGAACAGTCCAAACCCAAACCCAGCAGAAGAAAAGAAATAATGAAGATCAGAGCAGAACTAAATGAAATTCAAACAAAAAAATACAAAAGTTAAATGAAACAAGCACCCGATTCTTTGAAGAGAAGCAAAATTGATAGACCATTAACAAGATTAACCAAGAAAAGAGAGAAGATTCAAATAAGCTCAATTAGAAATGAAATGGGAGATATTGCAACTGATACCACAGAAATACAAAATATCATTTAAGGTTTAGGGACACCTTTAAATGTATAAACTAGGAAACCCAGAAGAGATGGATACATTCCTGGAAAAATACAACCCTCCTAGATGAAACCAGGAAGATACAGAATCTCTAAACAGACCAATAACCAGCAGCGAGATTGAAATGGTAATTTAAAAATTGTGAACAACAACAACAAAAAAGTCCAGGACCAGATAGATTCACAGCTGAATTCTATCAGACATTCAAAGAAGATTTGATACAAATCCTACTAACACTATTCCAAAAGATAGACAAAGAGGGAATCCTCCCTAAATCATTCTATGAAGCCAATATCACCCTAATACCAAAACCAGAACAGGACATAACCAAAAAAGAAAACTACAGACCAATGTGCCTGATGAACAAAAATGCAAAAATCCTCAACAAAATACAACCTAGCTAAATCCAACAGCATATCAAAAAGATAATATGCCATGATCAAGTGGGTTTCATACCAGGAATGCAATGATGGTTTAACATCTGCAAGTCAATAAATGTGATATACCACATAAATAGAATTGAAAACAAAAATCACATGATCATTTCAACAGATATAAAAAAGCATTTGACAAAATCCAGCATACTTTTATGATTAAAACCCTCAGCAAAATCAGCACAGAAGGGACATAGTTTAAGGCAATAAAAGCCATCTATGATAAACCCACAGCCAACAACATATTGAACAGGAAAAAGTTGAAAGCATTTCCCCTGAGAAATGAAACAAGATGAGGATGCCTACTTTCACCACTTATATTCAACATAGTACTAGAAGTCCTAGCCAGAGCAATCAGACAAGAGAAAGAAAGAAAGAAAGGGCATCCAAATCAGTAAAGAAGAAGTCAAACTGTTGCTGTTTGCTGATGACATGATTATATACCTAAAAAATTCTAAAGACTCATCCAAAAAACTCCTAGAGCTGGTAAATGAATTCAGCAAAGTTTCAATGTACATTAATTTTGTAGCCCTGCTACACACCAACAGCAAACAAGCTAAGAATCAAATCAAGAACTCAACCTCTTTTACCATACCTGCAAAAAAATTAAATCCTTAGACGTATACTTAACCAAGGAGGTGAACGACCTCTACAAGGAAAACTACAAAAATGCTGCTGAAATAAATATTAGCTAACACAAACAATTGGAAATACATCCCATATTCATGAATCAGTAGAATAAATATTGTGAAAATGACCATACTGCCAAAAGCAATCTATAAATTCAATGCAATTCCCATGAAAATATCACCGTCATTATTCACAGAACTAGAAAAAAACATACTAAAATTCATATGGAATGAAAAAGGAGCCCACATAGCCAAAGCAAGACTAAGCAGAAAGAAAAACTCTGGAGGCATTACATTACCCACTTCATACTTCACTATAAGGCCATAGTCACCAAAATATCATGGTGCTGGTATAAAAAAGGCATATAGACCAAGGGGACACAATACAGAACCCAGAAATAAGATCGAATACCTACAATCAACTGATTTTCAACAAAGCAAACAAAAACGTAAAGTGCGGAAAGGACACCCTATTCAACAAATAGTGCTGGGATAATTGGCAAGCCACATGTGGAAGACTAAAACTGGATACTCATCTCTCATCTTATGAAAAAAAAATCGACTCAAAATGGATCAAAGAGTTAAATCTAAGACCTGAACCCATAAAAATTCTAAAAGATAACATTGAAAAAACCCTTCTAGACTTTGGCTTAGGCAAAGACTTCATGATCAAGAACCCAAAAGCAAATGTAACAAAAACAAATATAAATAGATGGGACTTAATTCAACAAAAAGCTCCCGCATATCAAAAGAAATATTCAGCAGAGTCAACAGGCAGCCCACAGAGTGGGAGAAAATCTTCACAATCCATACATCTGACAAAGGACTAATATCCAGAATCTACAAGGAACTCAAACAAATCAGCAAGAAATAAAATAAACAATCCCATCAGAATGTAGGCTAAGGCAACGAATAGACAATTCTCAAAAGAAGATACACAAATGGCCAACAAACATATGAAAAAAGGCTCAGGCCGGGCGCGGTGGCTCAAGCCTGTCATCCCAGCACTTTGGGAGGCCGAGACGGGCGGATCACGAGGTCAGGAGATCGAGACCATCCTGGTCTACACGGTGAAACCCCGTCTCTACTAAAAAATACAAAAAACTAGCCGGGCGACGAGGCGGGCGCCTGTAGTCCCAGCTACTGGGAAGGCTGAGGCAGGAGAATGGCGTAAACCCAGGAGGCGGAGCTTGCAGTGAGCCGACATCGCGCCACTGCACTCCAGCCCGGGCGACAGAGCTAGACTCCGTCTCAAAAAAAAAAAAAAAAAAAAAAAGAAAAAAGGCTCAACATCACTAATGATCAGGGAATTGCAAATCAAAACCCACAATACAATACCACCTCAGTTTTGCAAGAATAGCCATAATCACAAAATCAAAAAATAGATGTTGGCATGGAAGTGGTGGAAAGGGAACACTTTACCAGTGTTGGTGGGAAAGTAAACTAGTACAACCACTATGGAAAACAGTGTGGAGATTCTATAAATAACTAAAAGTAGATCTACCATTTGATCCAGCAATCTCCCTCCTGGGATCTACCCTGAGTAAAAGAAGCCATTATATGAAAAAGATACCTGAACACTCATATTTACAGCAGCACAGTTCACAATTGCAAAATTATGGAACCAGCCCACATGCCCAGCAATCAATGAGTGGACAAAGAAAATGTGACATATCCTTATCTATACAGATATTTTATATATATATATACACACACACACACACATATACACACACATACACACACACACACACACACACACACACATATTAAAAACATGGAATAATACTCAGCCATAAAAAGGAATAAAATAATGGCATTCACAGTAACCTGAATGGAATTGGAGACCATTATTCTAAGTGAAGTAACTCAGTATTGGAAAACCATTGTATGTTCTCACTCAGAAGTGGGAGCTAAGCTATGAGGATACAAAGGCATAAGAATGATACAATGCATTTTTGGGACTCAGAGGAAAGGCAGGGACAGGGATAAAAGACTACACGTTGGGTACAGTGTACACTACTTGGGCAATGGTTGCATTAAAATCTCAGAAATCACCACTAAAGAACTTATCCACGTAACAAAACACCACCTATTCCCCAAAAAACCAATTGAAGAAAAAAGAAAAATAATGGGCAATGGATGGTAGTGATGGATGCACAGCAAGGAGAATGTACTTAGTGCCCTTGAATTGTACATTTAAATGGTTAAAATGGAAAATTTTATGTTAGGTACATTTTATCACAAATTTTTTAAAACTAATCAACAGTATTAAAAAGTGCTAGAGAAGAGTAGAAAATATCAGCAATACTATTATACTCATATTTCATATTTTTGTTATGTTAGTAATAAATACCAATACAAACCATTATATTCATATTATATATTTTTGTTATAATGTTAATAAATACCAGTACAATGCATACTATGTGCCAAATACTATTTAAGCATAGAAATATAGCCTATGTCGCTACTTCTCCCAGACTAGTCATAAAATTAAAGCTTTTTAAACATTAAAATAAAACAAAATCACCTTTGAGTTTGACCCTTAGCTTACTTCCTGCTTGACATTTGATTTTATATCCTCAAAGCATTCTAGAGGGGAAAGAGCATATATTTGCTAAAAGCATCCCAGTAGTGCCTGTTAATTGCTAAAGAACACCCTGGCCATCCAACCTTTTCTAGAGCCAATTACAGCCTTCTGTGAACAGAGGTATGGATAGAACAATACCTTATATGATATATAAAATACAAGCTAGTTGGGATTTTTGATGCTTGTCCTATTTAGTTAAGTCATAAATCATGGAAGATCAAATAAGATAAAGAGTCTAAGAAAAAACAGAATCTTCTTCTTTTACCTTTTGTTTATATGGGTTAACAAAGAAAAGAAAAAAACGACTCAGTTGAAAAGTGAAAAATATTATTGGACTTACAAAATCTTCATGGAATTCCCTCTTTCTAAAATAAGTTTAGATCAAAACAGTCTGGTTCCCATTGCACTGTAGGGGTCTTATAGATAGAAAACCAACAGGATGTGATGAAAAAGGAACATGAAGGCCAGAGGGAGAGATCTAGATGTACTTTAGATAAGATGGTCAGAGAAGAAATCTCTCCTGATATGATGTGTAAGCTGAAACATGAAAAATGCATGGTTTTCTTAACATAGCTGTTTGAAGTGTTTTTCTATTTCATAGTTGGAAGTGGAGTACTCAAGACAGCACTGGGAAAAGTGTAGTTTGTAGGGGTTTATAGGAGAAACAGTATAGTTTATAGGTAAACACAGGAGGCTGATAGCATAGGCCTGCATAGGAAATAATAGAGAACTTAGCTTTTTCGTATGATGCGAAATCACTAAAAGGGAGCAACATGATCAAATTTCTTTTTAAAGTTCTCTGTGTGCAGCCTGTGTGAAAGAGACTTGAGGGGTTCTAGACAGAAAGACCAGTGAGGTAGCTATTGAAATAGTCTGGAAAAAGTGGTTGTGATTTGTGTCCCGAGTGATGAAGAGGTTATTACTAAAGGTCTATTTGGAGGTAAACTTAATACACGTGGCCGATAGGTTGCAGGCAGAAATTGAAATTAAGGAAAGGTTAATTCCCAGTTGCCAGCTCCAGGCACTGAATGGATGGGTTGAGGACAGGGTGTCACTGACTCAACTGGAATGCCGGAAAACTGAGAAGATCCACTGTGGGAGGGCAAAGCAAAGGCTCCATCTTAGAAACATTCTATTTCAGATACTTGTGATACATTCCAGGGAAGACAACTAGGTAATTCATTAGGTGAATGGGATGCAGTCTAATCTGGAGTTTTTATACTGCCAGTAACGGAGGATCCTGAGTTTTAATGACCATACAGGGGACAAACAAGAAGCCTTAGGTCTGTTCAAGATTTGAATATATACATTTTCATAAATGCAAAACTCCAAGGGGCTACGCACTCAGTGGTAGTAAGGACAGGGGAAAAAACTGCAACAATGGAAGATGTCAGAGAACAGTTTTTCAGGCAGGACTCTGAGTAGAAGAGAGAAAAAGGCCCCCAGTAAAATTTGCTACAGAGAGCAAATTCTCATGCAAGTTTAAATGAGTTCATATTACCCACAATGTCCAAAAACCTATTATATCTTGTAAATGTTCTTTTTATGAGAAATTAAGTTTTAGGATTCTCTTTTTATTGTATATATTTAAGGTATATAACATGATGTTTCAATATACATATACACAATGAAATTGTTACTAAAGACAAGCAAATTAATATATCCATCATCTCATATAGTTGCCCTTTTTGTCATGGCAAGAGTACCCAAAACCTACTCTTTTAGTAAAAATCCCAAATACAATACAATTCTATCAACTATATTCCTTATGTTATACATTAGATCTCTAGATTATTCATCCTACATATCTGCTACTTTGTGTCATTTGTACTACATCTCCCTATTTCCTACCCCACCTCCCCAATGATAATCACCGTTTTATTCTCTATCTTGTGTATCTGACTTTGGAAGGTCATTTAAAGTCATCCTGAATTAAAAATACTCCCTGGAATCTGGTAGGAAATAATTCAAATATACTAGTAATCACAATAAACATAAAAGTTTAAATTTTCAGTTAAAAACAGTCATTATCAGAATATATTTGTAAAAATCATCTAGCCATACACCTAAAATAAAACACACAAAGGGATAAAAGTATTGATAAAGGCATACCAGAAAAATACTATGGGGAAAAAAGCTGAGAAACCTATTTAATATCAAACTGTATATGTGTTAAAGGCAAAAGTATTATTAGCAATAAAAAGGGTTATTATATGATAGTTTCAACAAATATAACAATTACAAAGTTGCATTCCCCTAATAACATAGGTTAAAAATGGTAAGAAAACCAGACAGGACAATAGTTAACTAAAAGAAAATACCAGCACAGTAAGAGATTTTAACATGCCTCTATCAGACAATTACAGGTCAAGCACAAGGAAAATCAGCATCAATGTAGAAAAATTTGAGCAACACACACTCTTCAATAAATGATGCTGGAAAAACCATATCCATATGCAGAAGAATGAAACTAGACCCTTATCTCTTACCATATTAAAAAAAACACATAAAAATGGATTAAAGACTTAAATCTAAGGCTTCAAACTACAAAACTATTACAGCAATGAATAAACTAGATGTCATGGACCCAAGTAGAATCAGGCATTCAAAAACTTAAGAATATACGTTCTTCTGAATCATATAAGAAATATATAGAAGACTGACCATGTGCCAATTCATAGCACAAATATCTACAAATTTTAAGAAACTCATATCAAAGAGACCTATCCTATGATCACAATTAAATAGGTTTTCTTGTGTTAAAAAGTTATCACCAATTCTCAGTGACTTAAGATATCAAAGATATATTTCTCCCTCATGCTACAGCTCCAATGCAGGACAGCAGAAAACCTGGCTCTTCACAATCACCCAGGAACCCAGGCTGAAGTAGGCTTGCCATTTTACTTTTTGGAACGTACAATATTCTCCACTGATGAAGAGGGAAAGAAAGAGATGGAGGATCAGACATTGACTCTTAAATTATTATACCTGGCCCAGGCACATAACACTTCCACCCATGTGCACTTAACAGAGCTAGTTAAAGAGCTTGAACTAATTGCAAGGGGCCTGGGAAATATGGCAGACCTCATGGTTATCCTGAGAGAAGTATAAAGTTTTCTGCCCACACTCAGCATTCAGATCACTTCGCTGCCTTCTTCCTATATGTAGAGCACAATCAACACCTCTCCAAGTTGATTTTATAACACAGAACCTCAATATATGTAATTTGGCACACAAATGGAAGAAAACATATGATAATATCATATTTTAAGGGAAAATATAAGTTACCTTGTAATTATTTTTAACTTAATTACTTATAAGTGAACATAATTACTTTTATAAATTTTATTCATTATAAATAAGACAACTATAAACTATTGTGTGGAGACAGGCAAACAGATTTTAAACTTTATACAGAATAAAAGAAACAAGCAAGAAAATCCGAGAAAACACTAAAAAAGAAAACCATGATGGGAAATAACTCACAAAACATTAAAACATACTATGAACACTGTAAATAAAATGGTATGGTACAGGTATATGTGTTGATAAATAGACTAGTGGACTAGAAACAGAGACTCCAAATGGTACATACATGAATTTAGTATATATTAAAAGTACCATCTCAAATTCACAAAGATAAATTTTTTAAATAAATAATGCTTAAGAATCTGGTTAGTATTGGGGAAAATATAAAATTAGATTCAGTTATATCATACATAAAAGCAAACTTTAAATAGATCAGGGATATAAAAATGAAAACTTACAAGTAGCGAAAAAAAAAAGGGGGGGGGGTGCGTGTGAATTTTTCTATAACCCATGTATAAGGAAAGGCTTTGAAACTGTGACTTAAAAACCCAGATGCAATAAAAAAGAAAATTTTTAAATTTGACTACACAGAAATTGTTTTAAAGTTCTCATGGCCAAAACATACCAGAAACCCAGTCAAAAGGCCACTGATGAAATGGGAGAAAATGTTTACAACATATGCTGCAAAGGACTAATATCCCTAATATGTAAAGAACTCCTAAAATTTGATGAACAGAACATTAAAAATCCAATAATTATGAAGAAAAGACATAAACAGCTAATTCACAATGAAAAGATTTTAAAACAGTCTTTAAGGATACAAGAGTCAACCTCGAAGGTACTTCTCACAGGCAAAAGCAGGGACAATTTGAGTTAAAAAATAGGTGGTGATAATAGTGAATGATATGCCTCAGAATAAATATCTCTCCATAAGTCTATCTAATATAAATAACTGGAGAAAGGATAAAAGGAAAAGGAAAGAAACAAGAGACAGCTCTTCCTTACATTAGAATTCCAATCGATTAATGTAGAAAGAATAAAGCAAAGATAAATGGAAAATATCCAATAGGCAGATATCACAGTAGTAATTGTTGTAGGCAAGGGTCGTCTATTAACAAGAAAATTAGCAGGCAAGAGTATAAAGGGAACTAGAATACTTACGTAGTCTCAAATATACTTATTAATTGAATTACTTAATGTTAAACTAATTTATTAATTTAAACAGAAAAATAGTAACATTATAGTCCAAAAACCTAATAATTTTCTTTAACTTCAACATGTTAAGCAAGCTATCACACATAACATCACCAATAAGAATATACATCAATAACATATATCTTCTGATATGATAAACTGCAAATGGTATAAAATCATTCTGGAATATTCTTGTCAAATATACATAACTTCAAACTAATCAAGAAAAATCATAGGCTATACCCAAATTAATGGGACATTTGAGAAAATGGTCAGAACACCTCAAATGTGTCAAGATCATGATAAAGACATACTAAAAATGTCACAGATTGGAGCAGATTAAGGAGAGATGAAAACTAAATAAAATGTGTTATTTGGCATAAGTTCCTGAATCTGAAAAAGTATGTTAGCAAAAAAGTTTGCAAAATTCAACTGAAGTTTTTAGATTAGTAAGTAATATTGAACTGATGTGAATCTTCTGATTTGGGTCATTGCGCCATGTTCCTTTTGGAAGCTAACCTTAAGGGGTGCTTTGTAAAGACTGTTCCATAATTCTCTGTACTCTTGCAACTTTTCATAAGTCTAAAATTATTTCAAAATATGTTTATGATATAATTGTCGAAAGCAGTAAAGCATATTGTAAGGGTTAAAACATACATAGAAGTAAAACGAGGACAAAAATCACACAAAAGATGGGAGGAAAGAAAAAATATGCTTTTGTGAGACAGTTACACTAGATGTGAAGTAGTATATTATTTGAAAGCAGACTGTGAAAAATGAGTAAGAGTGACATGTGTATGTGTACACATATATAAAACTCTAGAGCCAATACTAAAAACTAAAATAAAATAGTATAAATTGAAAGATAGATAAGGCGGATACATAGAAAAGGCAGAAAATAACACTGTATTTATTCACACAATTATATGATGACCAATGAAGAGATAACAATAGAATATATGGACAAACTATACAAATCATTAAGTTTAGCATGTTTATTAATTAAAGATGATATGAAAAAACATTTCTATATACTAGATGAGAACACAGAAGAAAAGGTGCTATCTTTTTAAGGAAAGATACTGAGTTTAAATTCTGGAAATAGCTGTATTATTTTAGGCCACACATTTTGCTGAAAACAGCTAGAAATCTGGAGCTACATTTCATCAAAATAATGTATAATGTCATTAGGAGGCTAATTAGAATGGCAGTGAGGAATTGTGGGGCCAGTATCTAGATCAGTAGGTAATCACAGAGAAGTGAGCCCTGCATTCAGAGAATTATTTTTTCCCTCGAGGCCATCAGTAATCTGTGAAACAACAGATTGGAGTCTAAGAACAGAACATACAGAATCACTGACTTACTTCATGGAGCCTAACATCCTTCAGGTTCTCCTATACTATCCCAAATGACATAATCCCCCCCTGTTTTAAAGCTGAATAGTATTCCATTGTGTATAATTACCACATTTCCTTTACCCATTCATCTACTAGTACACACTTAGGTTGAGTCTCTATCTTGGCTGCTGTGAATAATGCTGCAATGAACAAGGGAATGCAGGTATCTTCTTGATATATTGATTTCAATGCTTTTCATTATATATGCAGACATGGGATTGCTGAATCACAGGATAGTTATATTTTTACTTCTGTATTTTAATTAGGTTACCAGTTTTCTTGCTATTTAGTTAAGCTCCTTACATATTTTGGATATTAACACTTTATTAGATATATGGTTTGCAAATATTTTCTCTTATTCTGTAGATTTCTTAATTCTGTTGTTTTCTTTACTGTGTACAAAGATTTTAACTTAATCCAAACCCACTTGTCTGTTTTAACTTTTGTTACCTATGCTTTGAGGTTTGTATCACATGATCTTACATGTGGAATCTAAAAAAGTCTAACTCATAGAAGTAGAAAGTACAATAGTGGTTACCAGAGGCTTGGGGTAGAAAAAGAAGGAACAGAAAAGTGTTGGTTAAAGGACACTAAGTTTCAGTCACACAGGAAGAAACTATTGTTTTTTAGATTTACTGCACAGCAGGATGACTACAGATAATAATTTATTATATGGCAACAAAAACCAAAATTGACAAATGGGATCTAATTAAACTAAAAAGCTTCTGCACAACAAAAGAAACTACCATCAGAGTGAACAGGCAACCTACAGAATGGGAGAAAATTTTTGCAATCTACTCATCTGACAAAGGGCTAATATCCAGAATCTACAAAGAACTCAAACAAATTTACAAGAAAAAAACAACCCCATCAAAAAGTAGGCGAAGGATATGAACAGATACTTCTCAAAAGAAGACATTTATGCAGCCAACAGACACATGAAAAAATGCTCATCACCACTCGCCATCAGAGAAATGCACATCAAAACCACAATGAGATACCATCTCACACCAGTTAGAATGGCAATCATTAAAAAGTTAGGAAACAACAGATGTTGGAGAGGATGTGGAGAAATAGGAATACTTTTACACTATTAGTGGGACTGCAAACTAGTTCAACCACTGTGGAAGACAGTGTGGCGATTCCTCAAGGATCTAGAACTAGAAATACCATTTGACCCAGCCATTCCATTACTGGGTATATACCCAAAGGATTATAAATCATGCTGCTATAAAGACACATGCACACGTATGTTTACTGCAGCACTATTCACAATAGCAAAGACTTGGAACCAACCCAAATATCCATCAATGATAGACTGGATTAAGAAAATGTGGCACATATACACCATGGAATACTACGCAGCCTTAAAAAAGGATGAGTTCACGTCCTTTGTAGGGACATGGATGAAGCTGGAAACCATCATTCTCAGCAAATTATCGCAAGGACAAAAAAACCAAACACTGTATGTTCTCACTCATGGGTGGGAATTGAACAATGAGATCACTTGGACACAGGAAGGGGAACTTCACATACTGGGGCCTGTCATGGGGTTGGGGGAGTGGGAAGGGATAGTATTAGGAGATATACCTAATGTAAATGACGAGTTGATGGGTGCAGCACACCAACATGGCACATGTATACATATGTAACAAACCTGCACGTTGTGCCCATGTACCCTAGAACTTAAAGTATAATTTAAAAAAAGGAAAAATATAGCTGAGAGTAAATTTCAAATGTCTTACCATGAAAAATGATAAGTGAGGTGATGGATTTGTTTAATAACTTGATTTAGTCATTCCAGGCTGTGTGTGTGTGTATAAACATCAAATTGCACTCCAAAATGTGTGAAATTGTGATTATTTCAAATAATATTAACTTTTAAGAATTCATTGGACTTTGGGGACAAAGATTTTGGTTCAAGATCCAACAAGAAGAGTAAGACCTGGTAAATCCCTCATGGCTACACATTAATGGAATAAGGATAAAGTGGAACTGTATCTACCCTCATAATCTAGGATCATCTCGTTTTCTGATTGGATGATGGTGCTCCATGCTTACCTGCCTGCCCGGGAGGCGGAGCTTGCAGTGAGCTGAGATCGCGCCACTGCACTCCAGTCTGGACCACAGAGTGGGACTCCGTCTCAAAAAGACAAAAACAAAACAAAAGTGACTCCACATTACAATAAGATCATCCAGAGCCTCAAAATAGTTTGATAGTTTTTTCTAAACAATGTTTAGCACATAGCAGAAAATAAGTCGGCCTATGAAACACATGAGTTAACCTAAAGAGAAAATATACAAACCAAAGGAGATCAAGGTGTTAAGATTCAAATTTTAAAACTTTAAACATTCATATTGCTTGAACATATTGATCCTGTTAGGATTCAAATTTTAAAATTATTTTATTTTTTTATTTTTAAATTAAAAAATTTTAATTATCATTGAAATCTTTAAATTTTTAAATTTTAACCTTAACAGGATTAATATGTTCAAGTTATATGAATTTCATTGCAGTAGTAGAAACTTAAAAATCAAATATAAATTCTGTTTAAAAATGTACAATAAATAAAACACTGAATTCATTGGACATTGGAGATGGGAGATGTATTAGTCCATTCTCACAATGCTATAAAGAACTACCTGAGACTGAGTAATTTATGAAGAAAAGAGGATTAATTGACTCATGGATCCACAGGCTGTACAGGAAGCATGGGGATGAGGCCTCAAGAAGCTTACAATTATGGCAGAAGGCTGGAGGGGTGGGGCACGTACACAGCTTACAGCTCACTGTGGTAGATCAGGAGAGAGAGTGAAGGGGGAAGTGCTACACACTTTTCAAACAACCAGATGTTGTGAGAACTCACTATCACAAGAACAGCAAAGGGGAAACCACCCCATGATGCACTCATTCCCACTAGGTCTCTCCCCCAACACAGGATTACAATTCAACATGAGACTTGGGTGGGGACACAGAACGAAATCAAATCAAGAGAAATGTTAAACAGAATATAAATTATAAGAAAATATTTAGAGTAAATGCAAAGAGACAAAGAGAGTAAAAAGCAATACTTGGAGAGATATTAGTTACGAATTTTCCAAAACTGATGAAAAGCACAAAGCCACAGATTCCAGAGGCATCATGCACAACAATAAGGATAAACAGAAGGTAACACACATCAGAGGAAAACTGCAGAAAATCAAGAACAAACATGACTGGAAGGCAGCAAGACAGACAGCGAGAGAGAAAGAGAAAGAAATAATTTGCCACTCTGTCCAAAAACTAGGAGTGACAATTGAGTTTCAACAGAAACAGTGGAAACTACGAGACAATTTGTCAATATAAAAAATAGAGTAAAAAATAACTAGAAACCTAGGGTTCTATAACAGCAAAAATATCATTCAGAAATGAAAACAAAATTAAAAATGTTTTCATATAAATAAAACTGAGAGAATATTTCACCAGTAGATCTGAATTAAAACAGGCTGAACTGAGTATAAGAAAAAATACACTAAATAGCAGTTTAGAGATACAAGAAAAAAGAACAATAAAAAGGATAAACATTGATTGCAGAAACAACAATAAAATGCTATTTAGTGAGAATTGTATTTGATGACAACAAATATAACTAAAATAAAAATAAACACAATAAAATTAGCAACATTGACATAACTTGACAATGGTAAATGGAATTAAGTATTCTAAATTCTTCACACTGCCCACACATAACTATGTATTTTAATTTATGTTAGGCTTCAATGAAACAATGATACATAGCAATCACTGAAAGAATAGAAAAAAATACATGTAGGCCATGGGTGGTGGCTCATGCCTGTAATCCCAGCACTTTGGGAGGCTGAGGCAGGCAGATCACAAGGTCAGGAGCTTGAGACCAGCCTGACCAACGTGGTGAAATCCGGTCTCTACTAAATACAAAAAAAAAAATTAGCCAGGAATGGTGACCCTCACCTGTAATCCCAGCTACTCAGGCAGCTGAAGCAGGAGAATCACTTGAACCTGGGAGGCTGAGGTTACAGTGAGCCAACATTGCAGCATTGCACTCCAGCCTGGGTGACAGAGCAAGACTCCGTCTCAAGAAAAAAAAAAAAAAGAGAAAGAGAGAAAGAGAGAAAGAAAGGAAGGAAGGAAGGAAGGAAGGAAGGAAGGAAGGAAGGAAGGAAGGAAGGAAGGAAGGAAGGAAGGAAGGAAGGAAGGAAGGAAGGACGGGAGGGAGGGAGGGAGGGAGGGAGGGAGGGAGGGAGGGAGGGAGGAAGGAAGGAAGGAAGGAAAAGAAAGAATATATGTAATTACCAAGCTAACAGAAGAAAAAAGGGAAAATAAATTGAAAACAAATACAAAAGTAGGGAAAAAAGCAGAGAAAGGGGAACTTCATATATCCATTATAATATTAAACATAAACAGCTTAAATATTCCAAAGGTAATGAGGTTTTTTTTTTTTGTTTTGTTTTGTTTTTAATAAAACATACCTTCAGGTTTCTATTTCTTAACTGAGGATGAAGATCAAGAGATGAGGCACAGGAGTAAATTCTGAGGATAATGGAATTTGTTCCATATTTTAATTGTGGTGGTAGTTAGACAGATATAAAAATTTCTCAAATCTTTAAAAAATGTTTTTGGGTCTGTACCAAAAAATGTATGCTATTAATAGCGTTCATTTTAAAAAGGACAGTGAAGTCAGCTTTAATGGGTACTTACTAGCCAAATCTACAATTTGATCATGAAAATAAATAACAACAATGGATTACAACATGTTGAGAAAATGGAATCCATAAGTCCCTACTATATAAATAAATAAGTCTAGGGATATCTCTTCTTTAAAGCAAAAAGACAACTAAAAAACTGAATGAATAAATGAACGACAGAAATATAAAATCAAAATTCAGAATCAATATAGTGGTAGCTAATTCAGCCAGGAATCATTAATAAATGCAATGGCTAGAGGACAGTCATTTGATGAAGAATCAGATATTGACATATCCCCAGAGTATTTCCCCCAAAATACTATCTGTTACAGGGGGAAAATGGTGATATCATTGTGGAGATACCTGGCAGGCATTCACACGGCCAAATGATCAAGTTTAGCCTACATGTTTTCTGACCTGAGAGGAACATCACATGATTTTTGTCATATTCCTAACAAGAATGTATCACTTGAATATGGTCATGAGGAAACAATGGAGGAACCCATGTCGAGGGATACCATAAAGACTGAGAGGCCTCTATTCTATAAAATCTCCAAGTCATAAAAACCTGAGACAGCCCGAGGAACTCTTTAAAGGAGATGTAAGATACTTAACTAAAATCCATGCGTGATATTCAATTGCATCAAGGATCAGATAGAAAAAAGACACTCTGTTGGGATAATGAGACGTAAATGAGGTCTGTGAGCTGGGTGGAGGTATTGTATTAATGTTGATTTCCTGCTTTGGATAATTATATTGTGCTAATAGGAAAGAGTAGGTGGAATAGTTCAGGAAAAGAAAAATGATAATCATCATAAAATAGACATTATACACACATACAACATACATTATATTGAAAGAGTTGATGAAGGCTATTTGGTGAAATACCAACAATTAGGACACCTGTATGAAGGAGTAAGGGAATATGAGAGGTGTTTTTATACTGTTTGAAATAGTTTGAAATATTTCTAAGAAAATTATGAAAAAAGTAATGAGAAATATCTACATATACCTACAAGCAGTGATCATTCACACATATTAAGTAAAAAAAATAAGGTGTAGAATAGTTTATGATGTGTTTATCATGTGTCTTACTGTTAGCAATAATACTGATACTGTTATTTTACAATTATTATATAAATATTACAGAATAAGACAAATATGGTAATTTTATAAAGAACTAAGATACCCAATATAAAGGAAAAGGAGATAAATATACTTTTTAATGATTAAATGTATGTATTTTTAAAATGTATTCTTTAGTTCTGCTCATTAAAATAACCCGAAAGCACTAAAAACCCAGTAGCAATGAACATCACCATTTCTTAGATGATGGTGTCCGAAACCAATCCGCTAGAAGGCTCCTTAAAGAAATTAGCTAATTCCTGATCATGTGCAGAAAATGTACAAAATAAACCTATTTTTTGTAAGGAAAATAAATATCAAAAAGTACTTTCTGGGCTAGTGTCAAAAGGATACAAAAAGCTATCTTAAAGAAACACAGTAAACAAAAGTGAAAACATTCATCAACATGGTTAACGACTACAGCTGATCAAAATGTCAAATAAGTCATGAATTCAAAGTGATACTTTTTGGGGTGAACAAAAAACTATTAATTTTGGGGGGGAGATTGCCAGAATGCCATCAAATTAATCTGAAAGTTAAAATTAGTTAATTGAAACCCAACAAATTAATTCTGAAAGTTAAAGGAATAAATCAAATATTGATCTTGTTTTTTCCATATGAACTTTATTTCACAATAAACAGATAGCTCTTCCACTAATCCATTGAGTAACCTTGTGTGAGTTTCTCCACCTCTGAGCCTTGTTATCCATCTATAAATGAAGATAATAATGCCTGCTTTATGGCAATGTTAAGAGCATTAAAATAGACAATATATGTAATGCTTCTAGTACAAAGGCTTATTTTCTCCACAGAGCTTTTTATAATACTTGAGGACATTTAACCTGTCATGCACTTCTTTTGTATTCTACAGACCATTCTCCAGTTCATTCGTTTATCATAAAACTTTACCTACTGAAGGGTGTACCATTTATTAAGCACTGGGTTAGAGTTGAAGTATGAAAATTCAGACATGCTCCCTGACCTCAACTGTTTTTTTTTTTTTTTTTTTTTTTTGAGACAGAGTCTCGCTCTGTCGCCCAGGCTGGAGTGCAGTGGTGCGATGTGGGCTCATTGCAACCTCTGCCTCTCGGGTTCATGCCATTCTTCTGCCTCAGCCTCCTGAGTAGTGGGGACTACAGGCGCCCACCACCACGGCTGGCTAATTTTTTGTATTTTTAGTAGAGATGGGTTTCACCATGTTAGCCACGATTGTATCGATCTCCTGACCTTGTGATCGGCCCGCCTTGGCCTCCCAAACTGCTGGGATTACAGGCCTGAGCCACCGCACCTGGCCAGAATTTTCAATCTGGTAGAACCACTATCCAAAAGACAGTTGTTGAATCAAACAGAAATTTCCAGACTGGTTTGGATTTCAAGAGCCTGTCCATGCAGTTCTCTACCACCCATGCTTCTTATGCTTAAAAAAAAAAAAAGACGACAGCAGTGGTTTTGGAAAGAAAATAATAAAACAGCCAAATTAACAAGACCAACAAGATAACAAAAAATAGATATAATATTGCTTAGAGTTGTAGGTGATGGTGTCCAGAGGGTATGTCTATGTTCAGTCTTAGCCTGCCTGACAGTACACAGGCACCATTAAGTTATTCAGGTCACGTTAATGGAATAGGACAATTGGGGCAAGAATGAAGATTAATGAAGACAAACAGCATTTCAAATGGCAGGATCTAATTCTAGGTAAGCTGCCTTAGAGATGACAGCTGAAATTTGCTCATACCCCAAAACTACACCCAACAGCAATTCATTATATGTATCAAATGAGATGAGAATCAACGACCCAGAGTGTGTGCCTGTCTTCTGGGAATCTCCTGCACACAGGTGGCAAGCCAGATGCAAAAATCTATTACATTCTGAGTATAAAGGCTGCTATTGTAAAACCTGCACATAAACAAGGCTAGTGTCCACTGAGAAATCTTGAGTAATCATGATTTTTTTAAATGGTATCTTGGTTGTGTGCCAGCTGTTATAACCAGTTGTGGATTAATTTTTAGCTATATACTTTTTCTCAGAGTATTACATATAAACACTCAAACGAAAGCGAAACAAAGGAAAGTAAAAGCAGCCAGTGGATAAACTTGCATTTTTTAAATGCTGAAAATCATGCACTGAACGATTAATTGCTGACATATTCACTACAGTGAAATATGTAGCCTATAGAAAATAACGGAGATAAAATGGTAAAAATAATAGACATAAAAATGGTACAAATGACAGAGATAAACATGGCCTCTTCCGCGCATCCCAACATTTTTCACATTGCGTCATACATAGAAAATGTTGACATCTGTGCAGCACTGGAGTAGGCTACTGGAGGCAATTGGCCAGGAAGCTCTGTTATCTAGGTCTTGCTCAGTTGACCCAGTGAAAAATGCTCTTCCATGAATTCACTGTACACCTAAGCTAAGGGTTTTCAAACAGCACTGTGAGTGGTCTTATGGGTTCTGAGATGGAGCCAGAGGAATTCTGGTTAGGTAGACCTCTACACTCTCACCCCAGAGCAACTCCACTTTTTTCTGTTTCCTTAAAGAAAAAAAAAAAAAAAAAAATCCACTAAGGAAAAAATACATTTGGCAAATTAATTCCTTCAAAGACAATTGTAATTAAATTTTAAAATAAAAACGAGCTTGGAAACTAGATATCTAATTATTGCAATATTCCTCAACCCTGGCTACACATTAGAATCAACTGGAAGGCTTTTAAAAGATACAGCTGCCCAGGCCCTACCCTCAGTGATTCAGAACCAGCCATGGTGTGGCTCAGGCATTTGGTAGTATTTAAAAACTCCCCAGGTATTTCTTATGCAGCCAGGTTTGAGAAGCACTAAATTAGACCTGGCAGCCAGGAAGAAAAAGGACCGAAATAAGAGTCAATTAAACCTCACTTATCCTTGCCAGGGTTATTTGCCAGTTACAAACAACTTGTGGAATGGGCGTGTACTAATTTTCCTGTTCATTAGACATTAACACTTACATGTGAGTTTTTCAAACCAGGACATTTCACCCAGAAAGAAACCAAGGTAGTCAATGATAGCCGGAGGATTTGGAGGCTACAATCTAAGAGTTTTGTGACTTTTAAAAAGAGAAAATTTTAAGAGTACAATAGAAAAAAAAAAAAAAAAAAAAAAAAAAAAAAAACATACATTGGTAAGGACTGAGTGTGCTAAGACTTCATATTATTTTCTTCACCGTATCCTCTTTCACCCTGTATGTGAAAGGTAGGAATCAGGGTTACTGGAAAATGGAAACTAACAGGAAAGAGTACAAAGCTGGCAACCTCATGAAGGACAAAAAAAGAAAAAATAATTGAAGCCAATAGAGGCCATGAAGGAGAAAATCTGAAGCAAAGGTCTGGTTTGCCTGTTTTGTTTTCTAGAATCCTATAACTTCTGGTAAAAGTGTCACACAGATGAAGAAAATCTACCAAATTTCTGGGAGTGGAAAAAGTCAGTTGTGTACAAGAGATTATGTAATCTTTTTTAACTTGGAATTTATTCAAGGTTCTCATGCACTGAAATAACACTGATTATTTAATGAATACAGTCCATGGGCCAGATGTTTTAGAGGTTTTTTTATATATGTTATCTCAAATATATTTTTATAGAAATCCTTGACTTATGCTCTAATTTTTACTATTTCCATGTCCTGAAAGGTATTCATTTGCATTTTACCAAATAAGGAATTGAGCCTTGAGGAATATAGATATCAAGTCCTCATGATCAGAAGCCAGGATAGATATTATTTGAGTTGCATTCTGTCTACCTCCAATATCTAAAGTTTTTCCACAGTACGTAAACACACTTAGGAATTAAAGCATTTGACAAAGCATTGAATCTGCGGTAAACATGCATAAAGCTTTGGGAACCATACGGAAAGGAAGAAAAAGCCCAAGATTTCTTTTTAATTCTCTTTAAAATAGAAAGCTTGCTGTATAAATATTTAAAACATTATTATGGAATAAAAATTCAGATGAAAGTTGTTCGATTTGGAACTAGGAATACAAAGATGAAGTAAAATTGTAGCAAGAGAAGGAGGAATTAATCAATGTCAGATGCTTTTCGGTTAGGGTCTGATAAGAATGAGAAAAAAACGCATTTTGTGGATCTAGAAATAAAGTGAATATAACATGTAATGAATAAAAACATTACAGGTCTTTTTCAAACAAGCTCAACACTGTTCCTTCTGGCAGAAAAAAGGGAAGGGGGAAAAGAGAGGGGAAAACGTCTAAAATTTTGTGTTTTAGAAAAGTACTAGCCAGTTCAGGTTGTCAAAGAACATGAAATAATAAAAATAGGCAGAAGACACACACCTTCAGGATTCAGAACACAGGAGGGAAAAGGAGTAACGAAGCAGGTAAAATTTGCCCCTATGAATGCATAGTCCTCTGTGCAAAAGGAGCATCTCTAGAGGGTGCTTCAGAAAGATGGGAAGAAATAAAAATGGCGATGGGCTTACAGTACTGAGATGAGAGAAGGAGAAGTAAAACAAATCATTTTACTATGAAGATAATTATTCAGTAAAAAGAAAAGATAGGGCCGGGTGTGGTGACTCATGCCTGTAATCCCAGCACTTTTGGGGAACGAGCCAGGTGGGTCACTTGAGCTCAGGAGTTTGAGACCAGCCTGGTCAACAATGCAAAACCCCATCTCTACTAAAAATACAAAATTAGCCGGGCCTGGTTGCATACGCCTGTACTCCCAGCTACTTGGGAGGCTGAAGCACAAGAATCACTCGAACTCAGGAGGCAGAGGTTGCAGTAACCCAAGATCATGCCATTGCACTCCTGCCGTCTCTAAAAAAAAAAAAAAAAAAAAAAAAAAAAAGAAAAAGAAAAAGAAAAAAAGATCTTTGAGGAAAAGAAAAAGAAACTACTTCCTTTAGAGAAAACTACGTGGTGAATTAGCAGTATAAGGGAACTATTATATTTGTGAATCACAGAAATATTTTTCTTTTTATCTTGATTGCTGTGATGGTGATAAAGCCATATATAGGGCCAAATGCATCAAATTGCCCACTTAGAGAATTTTAATGTACATAAATTATATCCCAAGAAAGCAGATTTAAAAATCCAGTAGGAATGAAAGAAAGTGGACAAGGTATTCATAGAAAGAGAAATCTGAAAGCATAAAAACAGGACATTACAGCCGCCAAGATTCATACAAGAACTTCCAGGAAGACAGAGGCAATTGAGTAACAGCATATTAGAATAGGAGGCACCACAGGCGGAAAAAGAATCAAGGTATTACAGAATGTCTTTAAAAACTAAAACCATATCAAATGGGGAAAACAAACAGGCCAAGTCATTTTTCTCTTCTCTACCTAAAATGTCACGTCATCCTAATACATAGGCAGTGCCACGTATCTACTGGCAAACGCAATGGACCATTTGGGGGACTTCACCGTGGTGCCCACAGAAAGCCAGGCTACCATGATACTTCTTAATATACACACACTGTATTTTTAACAAATAAACAACAAATAACATGCCTAGATTAGAAGTGGATTGTGTGTCTAATTCCTCCAAAAATAACATGATTTAAGGATATAACATGTTCCTATCTAGTACAAAAAAATCTTGAAGTTGGGGTGGGGAAAGTTTAAAAAAAAAAGGCAGGGGGGAATATCAGAAGAAACTGATGGGGATGCAAATAATACAAATACTTATATATATTTCAAAAAAATGTATTTACTCAAAAGTAAAGTGACCCAGTAGTACTTGCAGCAAGCATGGGTAGAAAAAAAAAAAAAAAAAAAAAAAAAAAAAAACCTGATAAAAATACTTGTTTTACAACCATGTGGTGTCATGACTTTTTCCCAAAAAGTGAGAAATTCTGCAAAAAGATGTAGTATACCACACGCACAATTTTATATTACGTTAGATAAATTTAAACCATGAGTAATCATCTAAAAAAGTACATTATAAAAGCAAACCCCAAAGTTTTATGGTACAGAATAGATATTCCAAGTCTCCATCCATAGAAGAGATTACACATTACAAACAAAAGGGGGAAATTAGAGAAGACAGATTAGACCATTCTTATTCAACAGAGTCATAGTGGTTAAAGGAGAAAATGATTGGAAAAATAGTAACATTGTACTCACCAAAACCTTACAGTTAGAAAGGGGAGAGTGGTAGGAGCCATAAAGGGAAAAAAGTAGCTGACTGCTTGAACTTTAGTAAAAATCACGGAACATGACAAAGGACAGAAGTATGAAGAAAACATCTAAAAGCCATCAATCTAATCAACGGTTTTTAGTCAAGATTTTGCAAAATAACCTTTGCCTGAAAGGTTGCTGATATAATGCTAGCATCCCTATCCATCAAATGAGCACGTTGCTCTAGTAGCCTCTTCAAGTCCACAGAAATTCATGGACTTCCCAGATCATTTTACTGAAAAATCTATCAAAATGTAGAAGAACGTACATATGCATAATGAATGAAGCTGCCAGCCAGTCCAATCATTGCTTACGCAATGGATATTTTTCCGGAAGTTATCAAAAGATGTCAAGGGCCTGCAAGAGAAATGGGGTAAGAGATGGAAGGGCAAAATTCAAAAGTACAAAAAACATAAAGGTGAAAAAGAAATACAACTGAATTGAAAAAGCAAAACTGATAGATGAGTCAAAAATGATTATTTGTTGTCCTTGGGGGTAGAAACAAAATGTAAATAAGTGAAGTAGGCCAGGCAGAGTGGCTCACGCCTGTAATCCTAGCATTTTGGGACGGCGAGATGGGCAGATCACCTGAGGTCAGGGGTTTGAGATCAGCCTGGCCAACATGGTGAAACCCTGTCACTACTAAAAATACAAAAATTATCTGGGCATGGTGGTGCATGCCTGTAAGCCCAGCTGTTTGGCAAGCTGAGGCAGGAGAATTGCTTGAACCCAGGAGGCGGAGGTTGTAGTGAGCCGACATCACACCACCGCACTCCAGCCTGGGCGACAAAGTGAGACTCCATCAAAAAAAGGACGGACGGAAGGAAGGACGGAAGGACGGAAGGACGGAAGGACGGAAGGACGGAAGGAAGGAAGGAAGGAAGGAAGGAAGGAAGGAAGGAAGGAAGGAAGGAAGGAAGGAAGGAAGGAAGGAAGGAAGGAAGGAAGGAAGGAAGGAAGGAAGGAAGGAAGGAAGGAAGGGAGGGAAAATAAGTGAAATAAAAAGGGAAGTAAGTATATTCATAGGAAATTTATTGGCTGACAGAAAATGTGAATACGTCCTGGTGTCCCTTTTATTCTTATACTCTAGTTGTGGGACAGCTCTTAGCCACAGGGTCCCTTTTCATTGCCCTACATTGCCCTATCAAAAACACAGTACCCTTTACCAGAAGATTCATCGTGTGTCTGTAACTGGAGAAAGGAAGTTTGGGCAAAATCAGGCCAAGGAGTACAATGCCTGTATAAAAACATCACAGGTACCTCATAAGTATATATATCTACTATGTGCCCATAAAAATTTAAAAAAATTAAAAAGCATTTTACAAAAAGCAGGAGGTGGTAACAATTGTAGTTCTTGCTCTAGATTTTACCCACCAGTTTTGAAAAACGAGCAGAAAGATCTCTAATGAGGAAACATTTTTCAAATAAAACTAGACAACACACAAAACGGAGAAAGATGGCATGGTCGCAGATGAAGCCTGAAGATTTAGAAAGAAAAAGAGCAAAGGATTAAACAAAGAAATCTTGAAGGAGGTTTTGTGGTTTTTTTTTTTTTTTTAACACTCATAAAATACATATTGATTATAATGTTCTTAGCAACTGCAGGAAATTTAGGAGAGTTCACAGCAGGAATGTCACATGGAGTATCTTGCTTTGAATATTCTACTCCAAACCAGGACAAAATTCTGAGTTTATGAGATGGAAAGAGAGCACACCTTCAAGAGAAAAGACTCAGAAAGTGGCATGTCAAAGCATTAAAAATCTGAAGACAACAGTTAAAGATGAATCTGCTGAGACTATGGAAGGGTAAAAAGCACCCAATTCTCATCAATAAGAAACAGCTTATGGGGAGGTTCTTACTTTCATCTCACTGATATTAATAATATATCAGGCTGGGTGTGGTGGCTCATGCCTGTAATCCTAGTGCTTTGGGAGGCCGAGGTGGGTGGATCACGAGGTCAGGAGTTCAAGACCAGCCTGGCCAACATGGTGAAACACCATCTCTACTAAAAATACAAAAATCAGGCAGGTGTAGTGGCAGGTGCCTGTAATCTCAACTACTAAGGAGTCTGAGGTAGGAGAATTGCTTGAAACCAGAAGGCAGAGGTTGCAGTGAATCAAGCTAGCACCACTGTACTTCAACCTGGGCAAAAGAGCGAAATTCTGTCTCGAAAAAAATAACATATCAATAATCAAAAGTCTGTAAATTAGAGAACTTCCAGAATCCCTCACTCTTAACATGTAAGGAATTACATATGTATATATGCTCAGAGAACCTAGTAGTTCGGGGATATTAAAAAGTAAATAGGTGAACAGAGTGAGGGGTCAGAACATCTATATTACATATCTTACAAAACTTCCTTTTGTTCACTACTATACCCTCAGGGCCTAGATAAATGCCTGGATACGTTTCTACTGAATGAATTAACAAACAAAAGAACAAGCTTAATGAATGAACTCGTCTTTTTCTGGTGATCATATTAGTAATATTTAAAATATATATATTCTTTTACTAAAAATAAAACCCCAGGAATTACAATGTTGGCAACTTGGAAACAGCATAAATGCAGATATGATCATGTAAAAGTTACCCAGAGGAGAAATCCAGAAGGTTAGAGACATTACCAAAAAGAGGAAGATAAAAACTTTGGAGGAAAAATATCAACATTTGGGGATCATGGATTTGATTAGAATCCAAAATACATTGTTTATGAGTAAGTTGGGGTGAGAGAATTATAAGAGGTGTATAAAGAAGTTTAAAATAATTAAGCCAAGATTAAATGGGCCACTTCTTGAGACACTGTATTCTCTGCATTCTCTGTGACAGAAGAATTTGTCCAGCCAAGGATAAGCCAATGATCTTGGTGAGAGATTGTAGCAGGACTACAGAGGAGCAGAAGATTTGGAGAGTGGAAGCATGAGATGACACCTATGTTACCTTTCAGCCTACATTCTAGGTTTTTGTTCTTAAATATTAGTATGATTTTTACATTAAAGCAGAAAACAGACACATAAGAAAATGAGGTCTTTGTGTTGTGGTGAGCCCATTTCTCTCTAGGATAAAAGATAACTGCTTGTAGTTTTAATACAAATTTGCTTAAAAGGAATAAAGGAAGCGTAGATAGGGTGACTGCATGTTAATAAACAATGCTGAATGTATTTTTTTTCCAGAACCACCATACAGACGGAAGATTGGAAAGACAGGTTTGAGTTTGCAAGATGCCTCTGCTCAAAAATATCTTTCTCATGTTTAACAGTCATAACTGATAGCGACAGGAGGCAGCCAAGGGTTCCCAGTGAAACCCTGCCTTCAAGCATAAAAAAAGGCTGAAGGCTGAAAAATCGGACTGCTGATCCTGGATGAAGCTCGCCCTTTCCCAACTGACTGTTTCTGTATAATAATCACCTGCGCACTGGGGGGATGGAGTGGAACCTCGGAAAGTTCTCACTATTTGCAGAGGGGAGGAGCCTGGCCTCGCCTGTTCCTGTGTGGTGACCTGGGATTCAAACTGCTAGCAGGATTCTCTCTCACTTGGCTGAGAGTTATTTTTCCTTTTTCCTTTTCACCCAATAAATACTGCTCCTCACCCTTCTATGTGTTGGTGAGCCTAATCTTTCCTGATCATGTGACAAGAACCTAGTTATTTCTATGACATAACCATATCTTAATTTATCTCAAATTCAGTTATCTGTAGGAATGGGTTACAAGGCGTAGAGCTTGGCAACATAAAAACCTATCAGTAATTTACCTCTTATTTTTATCTTACTTCCTAATTAGCATATTGGCTGTAAGAATGAGAGATTTCATGGGGTTATATGAAAGATGTTTGATATCTGTGGGGTAGGATAGAAGAGCATTTGAAGGAAAATAGTAATTAATGTAAAAACAAACTCTGACCAATCTGAAATTTTGTCTAGAACTCTAGCTACATCCAACACACAGATGAATAGTGATATTAAGGCCATTTTGGAGGACAAAATTCCTAGATTTCTTAATTCTACTTAGCCTTCCCAGTTGAGATTTACTTACCCAAAACAATTCCAGAGCAGTGTAACACCATCCTTTTCATGACTTTTGTTTATTTGGGGTAGGATAACTGGACATCCACAGAGAGGAGTAAATGATAATGATAAAATAATTAACACTTCTTGAATACTTACCTTTTCTCAGTCTTGTAGTTAGGGTCATGCATACATACAATTTTTTTTTTTAACTTCACCCATCAAATACTACATAATCTGTGTCTTGTCTCCCTTTCCAAACCAGCCCCTCTCATTGTTTCTCCAGCCAATTATGCTGCAGCCAAACTGACTTTTCAGTTGCTCAGATACATCAAGCTTATTTCACTTCAGGGCTCACACTTGAAGTTTCCTGTAACTAGAATATGCTTCTCCTCTTCTACCTGACCTTCTCAAAGCTGATTTTTTCTGGGGAAGATGGAGTCATTCAATTTCTAGTCAAAAGTAACCTACTGCCCACACACTGTAAAACAATCCCCACCTGACCTCATTAAGTCTGTATTCTCAACCCGCTTTTTCTTCAAGGCACTTACTACCTGAAGTTATCTTAATTTTTCTCTATGTTTATATCTGTCTCTTCCCAGTAAAATGCAAGCTTTGTAAGGGCAAGGGACAGCTTCTCCCTTGTTCACTCCTGTATTACTAACACCTTTATTACTGACTATAGATGCTCAAATTCATTTTTTGAATCAAAAAGTATATTCTTGATCTTTACAATGATAGTATGAAAATGATGCTTTTTACATAACAAAGTAGTTAAGTAACTTTACCAATGTCACTAGATAATTAGTGGCAAACCATTTCCTTATAGTATCCTCTGGCTACAAGTAAAAGCTTCTACTGTTCATCACAACACTCAGTCTCTTCACAACCCTTGACTCATATTTTTTCAGATGATAAAGAAATGTATTTAATGACTAAAATGTAACTACCCAATTTGAGAATGTGTATTTGGCTATTGTAATATAAATATGTAGAACCAGGAATAACAACAGTTACGTGATTTTCCTTACACCTTTTTAATAAGAGTGGGCTGAGGGGTTCTACTGACTCTAATATAAATCAGCAAGAAGTATGATTGTCATCCTAACAAGAAGAAAAAGGTGGGAAATCTACAAAATCACAAATTTCCTTAAACCTATCAGAGAGCTGTTTTAGAACAATTAGGTGAATTGAGTTTCAAAGGGAAGACAGGACACCTGAACTGTTTCAGTTTTGACAAAACACAGGAGAAAGAGGCAAGTGCCATTAAAAAAAAAAAAAAAAGTAAGAAGAAATCAACAAAATAGCTAATTAATTCTTAAAGGATGACTGTGGATTCATGTGACAGACAGTTTGAGATCCCTGGAAGCTGAGACACAAGGGTATGTCTATGTTCACTTACAAGTGCTTTTCCATAAGCCCCCACCAGGCACTCTCAAAAAGGACTCGATTCAAAGAAGGAGATCCAAGAAAAAACCACTTCGTGGTGCACAGACATAAAATATGCCCCTTCTCTGAGACATCTTTTCTATGGATACAAAAGACAAGCCATGGGAGAGGGTTAGAAAATCCTATTGCCCTGGCAGCCAGAAAGAATAGTAGCAAAAGTTGTCTGCTGCTGAGGGAGGGATAAGAATGTGGAGAGAGACCCCCATTATGTCCAGATATGCAGATGGAGCACAAACTTTGAGAAAAACTTTTTGGTATCCCAACCCCTAAACAAAAAACACAGGCAGAGGTATCCTACTGCTGGAAGCATTTGAAGGCTGTGGTGCATTGGATAGAATGACAAAATATCCCAGCTCAATTACTTACAAAATCGACTCAACTCCCACATTCATGACCTACAGAAGGGGTGGCCCATTCCCAGGCATAAATATTATTCACTTCAGTCTCTACCAATCTTCTGTACAATATTGGACCTCTAATTGAAAAGTATTAGACACACAAAAAGACTAGAATAAAAACAGTATTTTAGTGAAAAATCAGTCAAAAGAACTAGACCCAGAGATGACCTAGACGTTAGAACTTCCAGATCAACAAAAACATCTGATTGAGATGTTATATAATCTGGAAGAAAAGGTAGGCAGTATGCAATAACAGATGAGAAATCTCATTAGAGACAGAAAACATATGAAACAAAGAGTCTAATGGAATGCTGGAAATTTTAATAGACTCTATAGCTTTTAAATTTTCACTGGCCAAAAGAAAATTCTAAAGCTGTATATGTATACTCTGATTATTACATATCTTTGATTATGTAGAACAAATACCATGTGCTAAACTTAGACTTAACCCAACTTTTAAAAACAAGTGACTTCCTGTCTGATAGTGCTGTTTATCTCAGTCACCAACAGAAGTGCACTAGCACCCCATCAGTTCTTCCACTATCATACAGATTCTTATAGTTCCGATAGTTTGTACATTCCCTTCCTTCAAATTCCTTTTCCTGAGACCTTCAGGAACAGTCATACCATACCTTGCTTCAGCTATTTACTGTTTGTGTGGATCAGAACAAGGTAATTTACGTTTCTGAACTTTAATTTCTTTATCAGTAATAGAAGAAGAATAACAATGACCAGGTCACAAAGATGTTAGAATTGTAAGTAATATACGTCAAATGGATGCTATACAGAAGACACCCAATAAGTGGTGGCCATCATTACTATAATTTGGTGCTTTTGTGCATAGCCACCCTCATACCTGAAGATGGCGGAGAGTTGTTCAGGTGTCTCTAGGGCACTTATTTATCTATAATGGAAACAAACAATATTTGTCAAGAGAGTCAGAACCAGATTCTCCTTAATCCAGGTCAACATAATTGGAAGAGTCACATCAGACTTCTAAACCCTGCTTTCCTCAAATGTAAAATGATCAAGCCAGGTCATCTCCAAGTTCCCTTGAAATCCTAAAATTCTATGATTCTAAGCCTGAAGGGGCTGTTAAATTGTGATTTTCAGTAAGATTAAGGAGGTTTATTTTTCTTTCTAAGCCAAATAGAATGTTTCTTTATCTACCATGAATTAATGTATAATGGAATCAGAAGATAGGCCAAATTTCACATCTGTCTGTGGAATAATTGAATTAAATGATACACACATGCCAGCACCTGGAGTTCAGGTATACTCATTTTACCTAACACCAGGCAACTATGTTTATTTCTTAATCTTTTCTGCTCAAAGTTTTTTGTTTATGTTGAGCTTTTTTGTGATGTGAATTTTCCTATTTTTCTTTGTGAAAATGATTTGTGATCATTAACCAATTGCTACCTGATATACACATAAATTTCCGTTAAACTTTCCATCTGTAAACATTGTATTTTACATAAAATAATTCTTCAGCATCTGGCTTTATTCTAGAACTATATGTGGCAAGATTAGTAAAACTGAAATGAATCACACATTGGATTAACATGAAACAGTTGGTGTTGCCATCAGGAAGGTTTACTGAGCTGGAAATTAATGTAAACAAAATGTTCTAAAGAGGGTTGGTGTTAAAACATTTCATGCTTTTCACATTTCATCATTATGGTGATTGAAAGACCTTAGACTAATATCCCTCTGTATTTCAGGCTAAGTAATCATAGGAAAATTAACACTACAGAAAAGTCTAAAAATTATTTTTATTACACAAATTTCAATATAAAAAAATCAAAATATTCAAAAATACAGTAAATTCTTACTTAACATCATTGATAGGTTCTTGAAAACTGTGACTTTAAGCCAAACGACATATAATGAAACCAATTTTACCACAGACTAATTAATATAAACAAATAAGCTCCTATGCCACATTTCTGATCACAAAAACATCACCAAACCTCTAAATAAGACTCTAAACACTTATAATATTAAACACTGAAATAACTGAGATCAACAAACATTTAAGAAGAACTAATAAATTCAAGATAATTATTCATCCAGTTATTCCAGGTCAGGGTCATGGTGTCTGGAGCCTGTCTCAGCAGCTCAACGGGATAGAGAGGGACCAACTCTGGACAGAACACCATCCCTTCACAAGGTGCACACACACACACACACACAAACACACACCCCTGCACTCACTCAGACTGGCATCACTTACACACACCAATGCACCTAACACACACAGGCATTGGGACATGGGAGGAAACCAGAGCACTCAGAAAACTCATGCAGACATAAGGAGAACATGCAAAATACACAGAGAACGTGGCCCCAGCCAGGAATCTATATTTTTTCTCATCAGGGTTATAACTAAATTATGTTGAACAAAATGATGTTTTTTGAGGACCTGCTATATCTGGATTTTAAGCCAATTTTTTAAAATTTTATTCAAATGTCATGTAGGCTCCATTTGCCAAGGAAAACAATTTGATGTTAAAACAAGGTAAGAAAAAGAAAACTTCCTTCCTATTAAAAAAAAAAAAAAAAAGTTACAAGCACTACTGATTTTTAAAATACAGAAAATTATTTTGTCCTATGGTAAAAGTAGTCAAGGAATGGTCATTTGTAAATAATCAAATAAACTGTAAGAGGGTTCATAGTTTTTCAGAGAAAGAAAATATTTCAGGACATTTCTCTTTTACGTCAGCAGATCCATGATACAATGCAACTGAATCCTATTTATACTTCAAAACTGACTTTACACAGGACCTTATGATTGATAGCTGAATAATTTTGAAGACACAATAATAGACTACATAAATTAAAAGAAGTCATGTTTTTCAAAGACTATAAAACTTTAGAATGTGATTCTAAGCTTCAAATATCCGTTTTCCTTTGTTGGCTTACCAAAAATACTTACTTAAAATATAATAACATAGCTACAAATTTTTAAATAATTTGATTCCTGCCTCCACAACAGTGAATGCTAACAGAACTTGTAGGAGCCAGAGAGAATATAGTTAGGCTTTTAGAGAATCAAAGCCTGCAATGAACAATTGTTGCTTCAGATCTCCTCATGTAAGGGGACCAGAAGGATCCTGGCACTAAACAAATTAACAAATGCAGCCGGGCGCGGTGGCTCAAGCCTGTAATCCCAGCACTTTGGGAGGCCGATACGGGCGGATCACGAGGTCAGGAGATCGAGACCATCCTGGCTAATAAGGTGAAAGCCCGTCTCTACTAAAAAAAATACAAAAAACTAGCCGAGCGAGGTGGTGCGCACCTGTAGTCCCAGCTACTCGGGAGGTTGAGGCAGGAGAAAGGCATAAACCCGGGAGGAGGAGCTTGCAGTGAGCTGAGATTGTGCCACTGCACTCCAGCCTGGGCGACAGAGCGAGACTCCGTGTCAAAAAAAAAAAAAAAAAAAAATTAACAAATGCATGTGAGCAACAGTGAGGTGGTACTGAAAGGCCAGCAACTTACTCTGGCAGATCCAGGGAACTCCTAAGCAAAGCTAAATCCTACACTATCGTTCCAGAGTTAACAAGATTAACTTCCCTAAATTGATAGAGGAGTTTAGGCATAATTCTATCCAGAGTTTCTAAGAGTAGAAAAGTTCATCCCCAAGCTATGTTGAATATTTCAAAAAGCCTAATGGAAATAATGTCTTAAATTATAATAGCTATTTAATAGACAAAAACTTCATGGAATTAATTTCTATTATGAGAGACACTAAAAATTATCCACAAAAATAATTTTTAGATATTTGGAAAATCTCTAGGCAAGGCAATGAGACTGACCGGAAATATGTGATTTTTCCTCCCCTGCCCTCTTTCGTTTTACTTTATTTTCTTCTGCATTATATTTGCTTTGCTCTCTCTCTTCCTTTCTGTTCTTCTTTTTTTTTTTCTTTCTCTCCAACTTTTACTAGCAAAAACAATCATTCATTCTGGATCACTGGCACACATGGAAAGAAAACCAGCTTCTTCACTCTCCTAGTGTTACGGGAACTCTGGGGGGTCGATTTTTCTGGCCGGAAACCTCTGCGGCCACGATGCCTTTGCCCAAGTTCTTGTCCTGAGGAAGAATGAGGTGCACAGACAAGTGAAAGGTGAAGAAGAAGGGTCTGATTCAGTGTTGGAGCAGCTCAGTGGAGTGGGTAGTTCCTCTCTGTAAGCAGGTCATCCCGTGGAGTGTTCAGCTCTCTTCAGAGAACAGGCCCTGAAGAGGACAGCTCCTCTCTGCAGAGAGGTCTTCTGACATTTCTACAGGTCTCTGAAGCTCTCAGCGGAGAGGGTAGCTCCTCTCTGCCAGCAGGTCGTCTCTGCAGCTCTAAGCATAGAGGATGCTCCTCTCTGCAGCTGGTCGTCTCATTGTCTCTCTGCCCTCTTAGTCCTCTGGCCATCCTCTGCCCTGCTCTGGCTGAGTCCTGGGCTGTAATGGATCTCAGAGGAGAGAAAGCATGTGCCAGTTGGTCCATGGGTAGCCACGGGCGGGCCTGGAAAAGGCACCAGGAATTCTCACGCTGGTCTGCGGAACTGGCAGCCTGGCTTCCAGTCTTCAGGGCCTCCCTGGCCTGAAGATGGGGCCTTACTGTAGACCCGCCTCCTTTTGCCCAGCAATTAATCTCCCTGATGCTGCCATTCGTGGCCCCGGGGCTAAGCACCAACCCTGCTCTAAGATCAGAGCCACCATAGGAGCATGGGAGCTAAGAGAGGCCAGGTAGCAGGAGAAGACATTCCCCAAGCCTGCAAGGATTGGGGAATGGGGGGCGGGGGAAACTTCCTAGGCCCCCAGGGGTGCAGGCTGCAGAGATGCCCAGGTCCTGAGCCTGGGAGGGCAGCCACAGCTGTACCCGCAGAGCTCCCACCGTTCTGAGTTCCCAAACTCAGAAGTGGCAGGGTTCCTGCTTTCCCCAGCATCTTCTTGCTGAGTGGAGTGGGAGGACCAGGTAGGCAATCAGGGGTTGGGTGGTTGTAGCTGCACCCAGGAGGGCAGATCCTGCCTGCTGCCGGTCCCCTCAAAGAGCACAGGGAGGACTCAGATCTACATTGCAGTTTGGGCAGCTATAGCCCCACCCAGGGCACCTCCCTGGTGAAGCTGGAGTGATGACAGCAGCCACTGCCATCACTACAACCTGTAAAAGTAGCCGATTGCTCCGTTTTTCTTAGCCCATAGTGATACATACCAGACTCAACACAAGTAACATTGCTTTCATTTGCAAATTACTTTTCTTAGAAATTTGGTCATAAACATGGAAATATTTCATAAAGTTCATATGTCTACTGACTTGCTCCATCTTGTAGACAGTCTGGTAACCTGACACCATTCTGACTTTGAAGAATGTAGGCCTAGATTTATAAAAGGAACTAGATTAACCCAACAGACTAACAGGAAAGAATAATACCAACAGAAAAATAGATCAGCGCTCCACTATTATCATATCCTCTTACAAGTCTTAGTTTCTGGTCCCGTCAATTGTTTTTTGATATTACCACATCCTATTATGTCCCCACATCCTGCTAAAATACATCAGTCATGACATGATGCTATGGTTTCCCAAACACCTACATAGTATTTATCAGTTGGTGGAGTTCCATTCTAAATCTAAGAAGTGATTAGTGATAACAGTGGCAACATGCAGCTCTTGCAATGAGAGTGAGTACAGCTCAACTCCTTCAGATTCATCCTCTCAAATAGGTTTATGTTTGCTCAGAAAATAGCACAGTCCTTTTCTCCTGAGCCTGGAGAGGATATCCTTCCAATTTCTCTTCCATGTGAATGACCATCCCTTGAAAAGTGTCCAAATATTTTCACCAGCTGTTGAATATGTATTCAAAACACACACACTAAAAACATGATACAATGAAAGTCACTGGTCTTATTTTGGGCAACTCTGAGTCTTTTGTCAAATTCATTGTGCATCGGATTACTCAGTCTCATTAAATGAGGTTACCTGTGAGATTTTAGGCAGTGAGTGATAGACATTTTTTACAAGCTGGTTGTCCGCCTAAATTCTGTTGATGATGTTTTTCTGGGCTACTCCTTGACTAAGTTTTTTACCTTAACAACACAACTAGAATTTACTACACTACAGTTTTATGTTTAAGTAAGCTCCCATTGGTCAAATTCAATTTCTGTAACTTTAGCAGATACTTCTAATAGGCTAATGCAAGCCAGTAATTGATATAAATTAGAAAACTATTCCACACAGTTGTAATTTCAGAGGGCAACATTATTCTCACAAATCTTGAGTACTTTGTATTTTTCCATCATATTAACTGTGCCTTTGGCTCTCCCATATATTCTCATTTTGGCCACTAATGTTTTGTCAGTTTACTGCTCACAAAGCACATTTGTCTTATTCTTTTCTTCTTACAAAACGCCTGTGTCTACTCACAGCAATAAATGTGAGCATTACAAAACAGCACACCATCTTCACCAGTAAGAACTTATGGAAAAGTTTAAATCTATGATTTCTCATACCTCCCAGCTCTAATGTGTCGTCCAGCATTTAACACAGGTCTGTGCACATCTTGCTCCTCTATAATCACAGTGATAAAAGATAAATTGTCTCCTGTCTTCTTCCACAGTCTTAATAGGAATTATAGAAGTACATGCTTTTACATTTGTAGTCCTTGGAGGGCCATAGATGTAGGGGTGCCTAAGCAAGTATAGAGAAATTTTGAGAAAAGCACTTCAGGGATTTGTATACATAAAGAACCAAGGAACCTCATGGGGGAAAATATCCCATCCTAAAACAACAAAAGCTGAAACACACATTTGATGAGGTGCGGTAGACCAGTGCAAAAAATTAAAATAAAAAATAAATAAAAATTTAAAAAGATTGATTACCCTGCTTTTTTTCTTAAGTTTTTAATTAGTATGCATATATAACAGTTGCCTATATTTATGGGGTACATGTGATATTTTGATACAGGCATACAACGTATAGTGAACAAATCAGGGTAATCATGATATCCATCACTTCAAGCATTTATCATTTCTTTGTGTTAGGAACGTTTGAACTACACTACTACTTTAATTAGGGTCTTCCAAGAAACAAACACAAAGATGGGATTAAACACTGACAGTTTTGTTAGGGAAAACACCTGTGTGAAAAAGAAGTAAGGAGGCAGCTAGAGAAGACTTGGAGAGCCAGCAGACCATCATGATGTGGAGTGAACAAGAAACAGAGAGAAAGTTGGCTGGATGCATCCTAGACCACCACGTTGTCTAAGAAAGCTTCAGTAGAGCCTTCAGGAAATTGGCCAATAACAGTCCTGTGTTTCCCTCAAATGAGTCTGCCTTCTTCCCTCAGTCATTAACAGGGAATGTCCTGGAGGAAGCGTGGCCTCAGTGCAAACACACCCTTGGATTTCAGGGTGCAGCAGATGGGGACTTAATTACACTCCTTATATTGAAGGTCTGAAAGGCACGTGCCCCTGATCACCACACCTACAGCGTTTGTCACTATAATCATTCATTTGCCCAGCATTCCTTAACTCCTCCTTGAGGGACTTCAATAAAAGAACAAGAAAAACTAAATACGTATCTTTGCGTGATCTTCACAACATCACATCTAGGGTCAAGGGTATTAACATTACTGGTACCATAGACTTTGGTCTTTAAACTCAAGCAGCTTACTTGGGAGGGGAGTGGTTTGAGGAGCAAGGTGGCTGCCATTAAATAAATAATTGCATACAAATTCCGTTATAATTTTGGCAAGATCTACAAATACAAGCACAGGGTTCTTAAAACCTACAACATAATACCTTGCCATAAGATTTATTCAAGTGCTCAATAAATACTTCCTGAATGCCTACTTTGGTTCAGACACTGCATTGCTATTGTCCTCAAAGAAAGATGCTTGACATGGAGATACCACCACCCTCTTTTCATCAGTCCTTTGCAGTCTCAGTGATGATACCAGTCGGTGGAAGCAGCCACAGTAGCACTGTCCTTTGCAGTGAGAATATGTGGCTCCAGTGCCTTCATTTCAGAAACCAGCTGTCTGGACACTGGACACAAAAATCTCATTTGGTAGAAGCAGAAGCAACTACTTCATACTTTGAAGTATGTATATTGAAATACTGCATATTTTATTTTATTTTATTTTATTTTTTTTATTTTATTATTATTTTTTTTTGAGACGGAGTCTCGCTCTGTCGCCCGGGCTGGAGTGCAGTGGCTGGATCTCAGCTCACTGCAAGCTCCGCCTCCCGGGTTTACGCCATTCTCCTGCCTCAGCCTCCGGAGTAGCTGGGACTACAGGCGCCCGCCACCTCGCCCGGCTAGATTTTTGCATGTTTTTAGTAGAGACGAGGTTTCACCGTGTTAGCCAGGATGGTCTCAATCTCCTGACCTCGTGATCCGCCCGTCTCGGCCTCCCAAAGTGCTGGGATTACAGGCTTGAGCCACCGTGCCCTGCCGCATATTTTATTTAACTTATGGATCAGCACCTCATTTCTGTGTCACATATCACATGCCCAGCATCGCGCCACCTAATGAGGAAGAGAAGAGCCCCCACATGAGGTAGAATAGAGTGGTACCCTCACTGTGTATGCTTTCAATCTTTTAGGGGCCTAAGCATCACAGAGGTGTGGCTACCACTAAAACTAAGAAACAAGCAGATAATTAAAATAGCTATTGTTAGGAACTAGCCATGATGTTTCACATTCTAAAGGCCCCCAGAATTTTTTAGAATTACCAAACTCATGCTGGGTAGGTGGACATAAATAGGAAAAACATGGTTTTGTGTTAGCTATTTTTAAAGCTATGCTTGTATAAAAAGGACATAGAATATTTCATTTAACGTATGGATCAACCCCATGTCTCCATGCTGGGTATCACATTTCCAGCATTGTGTCACCTACAGGAGGAGGTGAAGCTCCCCCACACGAAGTATGTTGGAGTGATATCCTAGCTGTGTTGGTTTCCAATATATTGCAACATATTTCATTCTATTTAAGGCTGATTAAATGTTCAGTTTATGTTGTCTATTTTTTTGACCACACTGAAAGGAGTAAAAGCATACAAGCTCATTGTCAGCTTTGAAGTTAAAACAAAAGTCATAATCTAATCACATCCTACAAGAAGTAGGCTTCAAAACCCTGGATATATCAAGATTATTTGAAATATGGATCTACATCTACTATTTTTAAGAGTGACCTTTGCCCTAAGTATTCACTGTGCCTTGAGATATCACCCAAGGATTGTATGAAGTTATTACGATTAACACTGAAACATTCATTATCCAGAATCTGAACACAAATCTCTACAGTGTCACAGCAAGTCATGTGATTCTCAATCCAGGGTACAACAACATTTCAGTAAGTGCTATGAAAAGATAAGATTTCTCATTTCAGAGTGCAAGCCAAACGAGAGGGCTTGGCTTTGCCGGCAGCACTTGTTCCACCTGAAGTAGTAAAAGTAGCTAAATAGCCGAAACAACACACTGAATACAAAGCAGTCATCAAAATGCATTTCTTTAGCAGACAATGCTTTCAGAGGATGCATAGATATACTGCTAAAATTTTGAAGAAACAAGCAGTAGACTGAATTACATAAGTATGGGAGGTTTTTTATACAGTTGGATGAAAACATTTCTAATATCCTATTATAAAACTTTTCTACATTCTAGGTTTTTTTGTTTTGTGTTTTTTGTTTTGTTTTGTTTTGGAGACGGAATTTCGCTCCTGTTGCCCAGGCTGGAGTGCAATGGCACGATCTCGGCTCACTGCAACCTGCGCCTCCTGGATTCAAGCAATTCTCCTGCCTCAGCCTTCCGAGTAGTTGAGATTACAGTGGGATTACAGGTATGCACCACCACACCTGGCTAATTTTGTATTATTATTTCTTTTTAGTAGACATGAAGTGTCTCCGTATTGGTCAGGCTGGTCTCGAACTCCTGACCTCAGGTGATCCACCTGCCTCGGCCTCCCAAAGTGCTGGGATTACAAGTGTGAGCCACCATGCCCAGCCTACATTCCATTTTAATAATACATTAAGAACTATTTAGTGAAACACCAAATGAAAGAGTACACACACACACATTCTCAAAAGTAAATAAACTCTTTAACTTAAAAAATACAAGGATTTATTTTAAAAACAATTGCAGCAAAAGCTTACAGCCATAGCTCAACCCTCCTAACGAGATCTGTAGAATAAATCTTTAGATGCCCAAGTAAGGCCAGAACCTCAGAGATTTAAGTTCAGCTCCCATCAGTTCCCCACAGGGGAAATCCAGCTCTCAGTGACATCAGGATTAGTAAATAGGGCTTGGTACTGGGTTGTCTTTATGTGAATATTTCACTAAGAGTAAATATATTTTCTCAAGAGGTAGTCTACACATGCATTCTCCTTGACTGAATCTTGCGTTCTCTAAAGTTAAGTAGATTAAACACAGATAAACACAGATTCCCATTTTATGGATTTGGTTTTACTGTAAGTTACATCATAGCTTTCAAGACTTAAAAGTGTGCCTAAATAAAGTAAAAATGTAAGTAATTATTATTTGTTTGGCAAGCAAAATATTTCAGAATGAGGTCCCTGGTGGTGAAGATATTAAGAAATCACTGATGCCCAACACTGTTGGACTATATTCATTTTAAACACATTTTGGTTCTGTCCCCTAATCCTGGTATGCTAACAAGGATATACTGTTTTTCTAGAGTTCCTCTCCAGGAATACAGGTCATATTTCAGATCCTCCAGACCTCAGATGTGGTTCAAAATATCAAGAGGCACTTCCTTAATTCAATAAATATTCATTTAGGATCCACTATATGCCAGTATTCCATGAAAGCTTAATTTTGTAATATGGTTTTGTGTGTGTGTGTATATACGTACAAAGACATATGTATGAAGATATTACCCATACCATTGTTAATAATGAGAAATAAGTGGAAACAAGTATTTATCAATAGATGATATGACTCACCTGAACAACAGAACTTTAAGATTATTAAAAAGAGACACATCGTTATGTATTAGTATGCAAATATGCCAAAGGAATAAGACCAAAAGTTGTAAAATAAATTAATTTAAATTTAATAAAAGGCTACAGTAAGAAATGCACCAAATGTTAAAAGGTATGATTTGATTAACTGTGTAAAAATTAGAATTTCAAAATACTGTGTAGAATATTTAAAATTCCTAATGAGATAGGAAGAAAGCATTAAAGTTTTATACATGTGAAATTTTGCTCCTGGCAAAGCACTTAAAAGCTGCAGAATTTTCATATTAGATATAAATTATTATACAGAGAAATCAAATGGTTCATGATTTTTATGATAAATGCTCCCAAGTGATTTTAAAACGTATATACACATTCAGTTTATCCATTCAAGATAAAAGTCATATTTTAACAGTGAGTGAGAGAAGTCGTTTCTTAAAAAATAAATTATATTTCAGCAAGAATATTTTGGAAACTGATATTTGGAAACTTTCCTAGACTCATGTCATTTTGATTCCAAGAACAATCTCAGTATATTAGCTATTTAAAATTTTGTCACATATGCTCTCTTCAGATATTTGCAAAGAGAGTACCCTAACCTTATCTCAACATCTTTCAGAGTTTCAGGGGATTCTGTGCCAACTTGTTCAAAACTACAAAAAGGCAGCACTTTCTGATTACTTTGTGAGAACAAGTGACTGATACAGTAGAAGATGGAAATTTACTGTATTAGTTGAGAAAAAAAAATTGCATAATTGGTGCTTAAAATTGAAATATGGAAAAAAATTGAAATATAGAAGTACACAGTGAAAACATTTTACCTATTAGAGTGTGCAATGAGAATCTTGAACCCTGTTGATCTATAGAAATAAATGGGGTGTTATTTCTTCCTGCCTTGTCCTTCTTCAGGAATGATCACTAGAGTCACTGCTGTCACAGTTTGTCTTCCTACTTTGTCCTTCCATTTCATTAATTGTTATTAGCATTTATATCAAGTATTAGTATCACTACCTCTATAGTACAAATTCCCTCTGTACCTCATTTTCACCACAGGAATGATTTCAACTACACCTACAACTAGAGATCTTACGATAATCAAATAATAATATGGATATGAAATTACAGTATACATGGTAATATCTGAAACAAATTTGAGATCTTAACAAATTGCCTTTGTCTATTTATCTTAAATGCATTTGCTATGTCTCTCAATCTGTGATGTTCCCAAAGATTTCATATCTATTATTTTTATCCCCCTAAAAGGTTGATAAACAACCACTTATTCCCAGGAACTAGGCTATTATTCATTTTCCCTTGATCAAAGAAGTTAGCACAGAAAGTAGGTAAACATGGTAAAAGGCTTGGGGTCCTCAGATTGTCAGGTAATCCATATTCCTCACAGCCTGACTAAGCACAAGAAAAGGAGCACCTTCCCCAACATATATTTGATGTTCTGATATTGATTTCTCCAGTCTTCCCTTCACACTCTTCACCAATATAATGCAAATAGCTGCTGTGTCTCCAACAGGAATTAAGAAGAACATGTTACACTCAGAATATGAATCTGAATCTTTTTGGATGAACAAGTCTAACAAACATAAAAAGTATAAACTCCAAAATCACAATGACACAGTGTAAAACACCTTGACTTACCATAAGATTCTGTACATCTGTTACCACTGGATGACTGCATAACTATTTATCAACTAACCATACTGTGATGCCCAGAACTTGATAACTACTCCAAAATACTACATATTAAAACTATTATTGTAATAAAAACCTCTAATCTTCAGTTTGACCATATCAATAAAATATGTCTGTGTCAGGGGAATAATGTCTGCGGCACAACTTATCACACCTTCTATGAGAATCAAATAAAATATACCTATGAAACTTCTATGATAATCAAATATAATACACCTAAGTTATACCTATGAAAAGCCCTTCAAAATGAGACAGCTCAGTATGAATATGTTAATAGCTTATATAGGACAATACTTCCCTGATGGTTTTTGTATCCTAATGTAAACACAATGATAACAATTATAACTTGGTTAGAAGGAACTTTATACATTACTGTGCTTACAAATCTATTAACAACAAAGAGTCCCAAGATGAGATAATATGGAGTCATTAAGGGAGTCATTATTCCCAAATCCATTTTTGGATAACTAAAGCCCATGGGCTGACGACAGATGCTTAAAGAGAAGCCAGTTGTCTAATCTTAATGCAGTATCTCCCTCCACCACACAAACCTCCATGAAGTTTTCCCAGCTAGTCATTTGCAGATTTATAACAAGCCATTACGACAGTCTATAAGCGTGCATAATTTTGAAAACGCTTTTGCTTAATTATCTCTTTATAATTACAATAGATGAAACTTCTTCTCCTGGCTCGTTTATTAAGTTAGGATTCATTAGGCTTGTGATAGGGTGACCACTTAGGTAGAAAATGCTGTAAAATATTCATCATTAGCAAGAAGAAATTCCCATAAATATTTCAGCCATGGGAAAACTTTGAGTGAGGAATATATGCATTTTTATATGCCATACAGTAACTTCATGTATATATTTTATTCATTTTGAAATGTAAAATATATTCATTTTTTGCTCATATTGACTCATTTTGATCTTTAAATTGAATGGATCAAATAAAATTATGTCCCTTATCACTTCTTTCCATAAGCGTCTGTGAGCAAAATTGAACAAAGAGTTTACATGTAGTTACAGATTTATAAACTGAATACGTTTTTAAATGAATGTATTAATTTTCAGGTACTGTGCAATAGTTTTCAATAAATTGAGATGGTACAAAAAAAAATCCTGCTGTAGTTCTATACCCAGAGAAAAAAATACTATTACCAGTTTGTATATAATCTCCCATAAACAGTACTTTTTAATTCTAAATGAAACTATTAATAGAAAAACATTGAGAACTGTGTCCATAGAGCTTTCAAAATTATTGAAGAACAAGTCGAAATTCAAACACAGAAGAAAGATTTAGTGACAACTAAAACAAGCCTGGAGTGTTCCAAAGAAAAACAAGCAAGTTAGTTTATGACAATAATAGTGATGTGTTTTACTAGACAAGTGCAGGACTGTAGCTGGCCCTCAAAGACAGTGAAGTCAGTCAGCACCTGGAAACAGTAAGAACTTGTGATCTTCACCTTCTGTCTCTTATCGCTGCATATTTGCTTTTCTTTCTTTTATATACAAGCTTTCCCTCTTTCTAGGTTCATTTACATAACAGCTAAGAAATTTTCACATAAGAAATACTCTCAGGGGGCGGAGCAAGATGGCCGAATAGGAACAGCTCCAGTCTCCAACTTCCGGCGCGAGCAACACAGAAGACCCGTGATTTCTGCATTTTCAACTGAGGTACTGGGGTCATCTCACCGGGGAGTGCCGGACAATCGGTGCTGGTTAGCTGCTGCAGCCCGATCAGCAAGAGCTGAAGCAGGGCGAGGCATTGCCTCACCTGGGAAGCGCAAGGGGGAAGGGAATCCCTTCTCCTAGCCAGGCGAACTGAGACACACAACACCTGGAAAATCGGGTAATTCCCACCCCAATACTGCGCTTTAAGCAAACAGGCACACCAGGAGATTATACCCACAGCTGCCCGGGAGGGTCCCACACCCACTGAGCCTACCTCATTGCTAGCACAGCAGTCTGCAATCTAAGGCAAGGCAGCAGCGAGACTGAGGGAGGGGCGCCCACCATTGCTTAGGCTTAAGTAGGTAAACAAAGCCGCTGGAAAGCTCGAACTGGGTGGAGCTCACAGCAGCTCAAGGAAACCTGCCTGTCTCTGTAGACTCCACCTCTGGGGACAGGGTGCAGCTAAAAAAACAACAGGGAAAGCAGCAGAGGCCTGTGCAGATGCGAACGACTCTGTCTGACAGCTTTGAAGAGAGCAGTGGATCTCCCAACATGGAGGTTGAGATCTGAGAACGGACAGACTGCCTGCTCAAGTGGGTCCCTGACCCCTGACTAGCCTAACTGGGAGACATCCCCCACTAGGGGCAGTCTGACATCCCACACCTCACAGGGTGGAGTACACCCCTGAGAGGAAGCTTCCAAAGTAAGAATGAGACAGGTACACTCACTGTTCAGCAATATTCTATCTTCTGCAACCTCTGCTGCTGATACCCAGGCAAACAGGGTCTAGAGTGGACCTCAAGCCATCTCCAACAGACCTACAGCTGAGGGTCCTGACTGTTAGAAGGAAAACTATCAAACAGGAAGGACACCTATACCAAAACCCCATCAGTACGTCACCATCATCAAAGACCAGAGACAGATAAAACCACAAAGATGGGGAAAAAGCAGGGTAGGAAAGCTGGAAATTCAAAAAATAAGAGCGCATCTCTCCCTGCAAAGGAGCGCAGCCCATCGCCAGCAATGGATCAAAGCTGGTCAGAGAATGACTTTGACAAGATAAGAGAAGAAGGCTTCAGTCCATCAAACTTCTCAGAGCTAAAGGAGGAATTACGTACCCAGCTGCAAAGAATCTAAAAATCTTGAAAAAAGAGTGGAAGAATTGACAGCTAGACTAATTAATGCAGAGAAGGTCATAAACGAGATGACAGAGATGAAAACCATGACACGAGAAATATGTGACAAATGCACAAGCTTCTGTAACTGACTCCATCAACTGGAAGAAAGAGTATCAGCGATTGAGGATCAAATGAATGAAATGAAGCGAGAAGAGAAACCAAAAGAAAAAAGAAGAAAAAGAAATGAACAAAGACTGCAAGAAGTATGGGATTAGGTAAAAAGACCAAATCTACATCTGATTGGGGTGCCTGAAAGTGAGGGGGAAAATGGAACCAACTTGGAAAACACTCTTCAGGATATCATCCAGGAGAACTTCCCCAACCTAGTAGGGCAGGCCAACATTCAAATTCAGGAAATACAGAGAACGCCACAAAGATACTCCTCCAGAAGAGCATCTCCAAGACACATAATTGCCAGATTCACCAAAGTTGAAATGAAGGAAAAAATCTTAAGGGAAGCCAGAGAGAAAGGTCGGGTTACCCACAAAGGGAAGCCCATCAGACTAACAGCAGATCTCTCGGCAGAAACTCTACAAGCCAGAAGAGAGTGGGGGACAATATTCAACATTCTTAAAGACAAGCATTTTAAACCCAGAATTTCATATCCAGCCAAACTAAGTTTCATAAGTGAAGGAGAAATAAAATCCTTTACAGATAAGCAAATGCTTAGAGATTTTGTCACTATCAGGCCTGCCTTACAAGAGACCCTGAAGGAAGCCCTAAACATGGAAAGGAACAACCGGTACCAGCCATTGCAAAAACATGCCAAAATGTAAAGACCATCGAGGCTAGGAAGAAACTGCATCAACTAACGAGCAAACTAACAAGTTAATATCATAATGGCAGGATCAAGTTCACACATAACAATATTAACCTTAAGTGTAAATGGACTAAATGCTCCAATTAAAAGACACAGACTGGCAAACTGGATAAAGAGTCAAGACCCATCAGTCTGCTGTATTCAGGAGACCCATCTCACATGCAGAGACATACATAGGCTCAAAATAAAGGGATGGAGGAAGATCTACCAAGGAAATGGAGAACAAAAAAAAGCAGAGGTTGCAATCCTAGTCTCTGATCAAACAGACTTTAAACCATCAAAGATCAAAAGAGACAAAGAAGGCCATTACATAATGGTAAAGGGATCAATTCAACAGGAAGAGCTAACTATCCTAAATATATATGCACCCAATACAGGAGCACCCAGATTCATAAAGCAAGTCCTTAGAGACTTACAAAGAGACTTAGACTCCCATACAATAATAATGGGAGACTTCAACACTCCACCGTCAACATTAGACAGATCAACGAGACAGAAAGTTAACAAGGATATCCAGGAATTGAACTCATCTCTGCACCAAGTGGACCTAATAGACATCTATAGAACTCTCCACCCCAAATCAACAGAATATACGTTCTTCTCAGCACCACATTGCACGTATTCCAAAATTGACCACATAATTGGAAGTAAAGCACTCCTCAGCAAATGTAAAAGAACAGAAATTATAACAAACTGTCTCTCAGACCACAGTGCAATCAAACTAGAACTCAGGACTAAGAAACTCAATCAAAACCGCTCCACTACATGGAAACTGAACAACCTGCTCCTGAATGACTACTGGGTACATAACGAAATGAAGGCAGAAATAAAGATGTTCTTTGAAACCAATGAGAACAAAGATATAACATACCAGAATCTCTGGGACACATTTAAAGCAGTGTGTAGAGGGAAATTTATAGCACTAAATGCCCACAAGAGAAAGCAGGAAAGATCTAAAACTGACATTCTAACATCACAATTAAAAGAACTGGAGAAGCAAGAGCAAACACATTCAAAAGCTAGCAGAAGGCAAGAAATAACTAAGATCAGAGCAGTACTGAAGGAGATAGAGACATAAAAAGACCCTCCAAAAAATCAATGAATCCAGGAGTTCGTTTTTTGAAAAAATCAACAAAATTGACAGACCGCTAGCAAGACTAATAAAGAAGAAAAGACAGAAGAATCAAATAGATGCAATAAAAAATGATAAAGGGGATATCACCACAGACCCCACAGAAATACAAACTACCATCAGAGAATACTATAAACACCTCTACGCAAATCAACTAGAAAATCTAGAAGAAATGGATAATTTCCTGGACACTTCCACTCTCCCAAGGCTAAACCAGGAAGAAGTTGGATCCCTGAATAGACCAATAGCAGGCTCTGAAATTGAGGCAATAATTAATAGCCTACCCAACAAAAAAAGTCCAGGACCAGATGGATTCACAGCTGAATTCTACCTGAGGTACAAAGAGGAGCTGGTACCATTCCTTCTGTAACTATTCCAATCAATTGAAAAAGAGGGAATCCTCCCTAACTCATTTTATGAGGCCAACATCACCCTGATACCAAAGCCTGGCAGAGACACAACAAAAAAGAGAATTTTAGACCAATATCCCTGATGAATATCGATGCAAAAATCCTCAATAAAATACTGGCAAACCGGATTCAGCAGCACATCCAAAAGCTTATCCACCATGATCAAGTGGGCTTCATCACTAGGATGCAAGGCTGGTTCAACATTCGCAAATCAATAAACGTAATCCAGCATATAAACAGAACCAAAGACAAGAACCACATGATTATCTCAATAGATGCAGAAAAGGCTTTTGACAAAATTCAACAGCCCTTCATGCTAAAAACGCTCAATAAATTCGGTATTGATGGAACGTACCTCAAAATAATAAGAGCTATTTATGACAAACCCACAGCTAATATCATACTGAATGGGCAAAAACTGGAAAAATTCCCTTTGAAAACTGGTACAAGACAGGGATGCCCTCTCTCACCACTCCTATTCAACGTAGTGGTGGAAGATCTGGCTAGGGCAATCAGGCAAGAGAAAGAAATCAAGGGTATTCAGTTAGGAAAAGAAGAAGTCAAATTGTCCCTGTTTGCAGATGACATGATTGTATATTTAGAAAACCCCATTGTCTCAGCCCAAAATCTCCTTAAGCTGATAAGCAACTTCAGCAAAGTCTCAGGATACAAAATCAATGTGCAGAAATCACAAGCATTCTTATACACAAGTAACAGACAAACAGAGAGCCAAATCATGAATGAATTCCCATTCACAATTGCTTCAAAGAGAATAAAATACTTAGGAATCCAACTTACAAGGGATGTAAAGGACCTCTTCAAGGAGAACTACAAACCACTGCTCAGCGAAATAAAAGAGGACACAAACAAATTGAAGAACATGCCATGCACATGGATAGGAAGAATCAATATCGTGAAAATGGCCATACTGCCCAAGGTTATTTATAGATTCAATGCCATCCCCATCAAGCTACCAATGAGTTTCTTCACAGAACTGGAAAAAACTGCTTTAAAGTTCATATGGAACCAAAAAAGAGCCCCCATTGCCAAGACAATTCTAAGTCAAAAGAACAAAGCTGGAGGCGTCACGCTACCTGAGTTCAAACTATACTACAAGGCCACAGTAACCAAAACAGCATGGTGCTGGTACCAAAACACAGATATAGACCAATGGAACAGAACAGAGTCCTCAGAAATAATACCACACATCTACAGCCATCTGATCTTTGACAAACCTGAGAGAAACAAGAAATGGGGAAAGGACTCCCTATTTAATAAATGGTGCTGGGAAAATTGGCTAGCCATAAGTAGAAAGCTGAAACTGAATCCTTTCCTTACTCCTTATACGAAAATTAATTCAAGATGGATTAGAGACTTAAATGTTAGACCTAATACCATAAAAACCCTAGAAGAAAACCTAGGTAGTACCATTCAGGACATAGGCATGGGCAAGGACTTCATGTCTAAAACACCAAAAGCAACAGCAGCAAAAGCCAAAATTGACAAATGGGATATGATTAAACTAAAGAGCTTCTGCACAGCAAAAGAAACTACCATCAGAGTGAACAGGCAACCCACAGAATGGGAGAAAATTTTTGCAATCTACTCATCTGACGAAGGGCTAATATCCAGAATCTACAAAGAACACAAACAAATATACAAGAAAAAAACAAACAACCCCATCAAAAAGTGGGCAAAGGATATGAACAGACATTTCTCAAAAGAAGACATTCATACAGCCAACAGACACCTGAAAAAATGCTCATCATCACTCGCCATCAGAGAAATGCAAATCAAAACCACAATGAGATACCATCTCACACCAGTTAGAATGGCAATCATTAAAATGTCAGGAAACAACAGGTGCTGGAGAGGATGTGGAGAAATAGGAACACTTTTACACTGCTGGTGGGATTGTTAACTAGTTCAACCAGTATGGAAAACAGTATGGCAATTCCTCAAGGATCTAGAACTAGATGTACCATATGACCCAGCCATCCCACTACTGGGTATATACCCAAAGGATTATAAATTATTCTACTACAAAGACACATGCACACGTATGTTTATTGCGGCACTATTCACAATAGCAAAGACTTGGAATCAACCCAAATGTCCATCTGTGACAGACTGGATTAAGAAAATGTGGCACATATACACCATGGAATACTATGCAGCCATAAAAAAGGATGAGTTTGCATCCTTTGTAGGGACATGGATGCAGCTGGAAACCATCATTCTTAGCAAACTATCACAAGAAGAGAAAACCAAACACCGCATGTTCTCACTCATAGGTGGGAACTGAACAATGAGATCACTTGGACTCGGGAAGGGGAACATCACACACTGGGGCCTATCATGTGGAGGGGGGAGGGCGGAGGGATTGCATTGGGAGTTATACATGATATAAATGATGAATTGATGGGTGCTGACGAGTTGATGGGTGCAGCACACCAACATGGCACAAGTATACATATGTAACAAACCTGCATGTTATGCACATGTACCCTAGAACTTAAAGTATAATAATAAAAAAAAAAAGAAATACCCTCTATTTAAGAAATGAAATCTGAAACTGAGTCTCACGTTTTAGTTCTATTAATAATTTCAAATTAATGGAGATGCATTTTGTATTACTCAGGGTCCCAACAGAAAACAGAAGGCGTATTGAGCTGTTACTTTCAGCAGAAATTAATTAAGGGAGTATTTACAGCGATTGAGGCAAAAATTAAGGAACCAATAAAGGATATAGAGACCCAGGATCTATCAACAGAAGGAGGCCTTTATTACCCCAGACTTGAAGGAACAAAGAGAGGGAGCCTTGGGAGAAGCAGTTTTCCAACAAAGGTTACAGCTAAAAATAAATACGACCATTGAAACAATCATAGTGACAAGGCAGAAAGACAATGAGGGAAGAAGCATCTAGACCTGTTTCCCATACTCCAAACCCATCTGCAAGCCAGAGGGCAAGAAAATCCCAGTTAGGAGGTCTGTAGGGGCCAGCCCTATAGGCACAGGACGGGGCCCAGAAGAATGCAGAAGAAAGATGGAGAAGGATGGAAAAGAATATGAATAAGATGGGAAATGGGGGTAGAGAGATAGGCAGTAGAGAGCGGATAGAGGAAGAGGGCAAAAAAGAAAATAAATATATATATACACACACATATACATATATATACACACATATATATATACACACACATATATACACAGACACACACACACACACACACACACACATATATATATATACATATATATATAAACCAGCATACGCTCTAAGAACAAGAGTATGCTCTAAATAGTCTACCTAGCTTGAAATTCTTTCTTCCCCATTCAATCAGTCATGACCAAAAGGTTAGATCACTAAAGGGTGACTTGAGGTTATCCCTATAACAACTTGTATTTGTCCTTTATAGCAGTCATTCTATTTGGTTTATACAATGATTGGTTCACCTACAATATTCACGTATGCTAATTTTGGTTTCCTTAACTTTCTTAAAAAGCTACTTCACTGCTGCCTTACATTATATGCAGTTTTTGGGTAGTCTGATGGCAGTTTAATTTTCGTGACTTTGTAGATGTTACTCAACTTTTTACCTGGAGATTCTGATTATTTTTAGGTTTAAAGTATTTTTACTGTTTTGGAGTTGATTTTTGGAGTTTATTTTTCTAGATCAATTTTCCGAAGTATCAGATGGCCACTTCCAATTGGAGATTTAAGTTATTTTTATTTCTGGTAAGTTTTCTTTGGATTATAGTTTTAAATATTTTTTTTTTCATTGTTTGGTTTTTCCCTCAACAGGAAAACCGGTTATATATATGTTAAACCTCCTTTGTTTTCTAATTCAACTACTTTGTCCTCTGACTCTTTTTATTTGTGTGTCTCATTTTTATTCCCTTTGATTTTTTTAAACTTTCCTTTGGGACACTCATAATTTAGCCTTCATTTCTTAAATACTTTTGTCTTTTTCCACTACTCATTTCCTGAGTTCAATCAACTCTCATTAACTTTCTTCCTATTGGGGTCAATGACCTGCCTCAATTTTAGTATTTTTAATTCAAGGTATCTATTTGTATATACTCAAATGCTCATTTAAGAACACTTAATATGTGGAGTATTATGTTACAGTTTTCTCCCCCTTCAAGGTAGGTCTTTTAAGGGAGATTTTTAATCAACAGTGAAGCTTATATTTGCATTTTCTAATTTTTTTTTAAACAATAGTCTGCTTTTGGCTTTTTATTTTTATTTTTTTGACACGGCTCAAATACAAGAGTATTCTCTTCCGTTAGTTCTTATCTCTTTTGTGCAGTCTCTTTTATAGATACTGCTGTTAGGTTGGGGAAGGAGAGGAACTGGAAAGTCTTATTTCGTTTTTTGTTTCTGTAGTATTTTTAACTTTTTACTCGTATTCCTTTCATTTGCGTTATTGCCTTTATTTTTGCAAGAAACACTTCCCCCTCCCCCTCCGTATGTCTGATTTCCTTCCAGAATGCCACCCTAAAGTTGATACTTCCAGTCCTACACATTTGCAAGTCCCTTTTATGTAGCCAGAACATGTGACCTGTGTTCTGTGTTTTGACTTTTATTGTTGCATTTTTTCTTTCTTGGGGTGATTTTGTCTTTTTTTTCCTAAGTTCTCTGCTCCTCTCTACACTTTTATTGACATCTTTAAGCCTCCCCTCCCTCTTTACTTTCATCACAGGCTTGGAGTGGCAAGTGTATAATGAAAAATTTGTTGACATATCTTTCCCTTTTCTTTCAGGTAATTAGAAAGATGTGGTGTTCTCTGTTTTCTGGTAATGCAAGAAGAATAAAGTCTAGGAGATAATGGAATCAGACAGATATCGCTATTCTCTAAAGCCCTATGATCATTTTTATTTGAAAAAAATTAAAAATAAATACATGCACATGATGAAACAAAATCAAGCAACACAAACAAGCACATAATGAAAATATGTTTCTCCCCCACTCCAGAACCATAATCTCCAAGAATCCGTTCTCAAAGATCCTGGTACACATTTCATGGAAGAATCTTCCATAGATACTGAGTACAGATGTTATATATTTCCACATATTTGTGTTTATATATAAGAATTCCTTATGTCACACAAAGTATTAAATACACACCATTTTATAACAATTTAAAATATAAGCATAATATATACACAAACAGATAATTCTCTTGCTAGCGTTATAAGTCCCATAAACCAACAGAAAAGATTTGAAATTATTTAAAATTATTTTCCCTGTGCCTTTAATGATATTGATAATTATATTTAAATCCATCTTCTTACTATATGTTTTCATTTTTGGCCTGTCTATTCTATGTTCCTGTATCACGCCTTTTGGGATGAACACATTTTATTATACTATTTCTTTCATTAGCTTGTTACTTCTCAATTATTTTTACTAGAGTTTTACTGGTTAAAAGATAAAGAACTATATTTACTCCTTCCTAAACAATGCAAATCTCTCAGTATACTTGAACTCTATTCCTTTCTGTTTGCCATTATTCTCACGTATTTTTAAATATCTAAAATAATATTTTTATTATTTTCAGTCAATTTTCAGTTAGATGAACCCTTGGGTTTACTTTTCTCATTTCTCTTTATTATTTCTTGCAGTTTGGAGCTGTAATCTATTATCAGTTTTCTTTTGCCTGAACAATACAAATTAGCATATACTTTCGTGTGGCTCTACTAATAATTTCTCTTATTGTATAAAATTAATTTATTTTCATTTTTGGAAGATATTGTAATTGAGTACTAAATTCCATAGAATAGTAGGTTGGCAGTTATTTCTGTTCAATGATTTCAAGATATTTCATTTTATGATCACTTCCATTTTTTCCAAGGTCCACTGTCATTCTTACTTCTGCTCCTTTGGAGTTATTTTTGTCTCTCTAGCCACATTAACGGTTTTTCTTTTTTAGCATTGTTACTATGATGCATCAAAACTAAGTTTTCCTTTGACATAATGTGCTTCAGGGATAACTGGGATCTCACGTCTTTCCTCTGTTTTCCCAAAATCTTAGTAATCTTTACTTCACATATTGCTTTTTGTTCGATTCTCTTCCTGATTCTTTAATTCCACATGTTAAAGCTTTTAACTACATGTTTCTTACACTCTTTTCTGCATTTTGCATTTCTGGACTAAAACATTCATGGGGTTTTTTTCTTCTTTTATTTTCTATTTCACCAATTCTCTCTTCAGTTGTGCCTAGTCCGCAGCTGAGTGCGTTCATTGAATTGCTACTTTCAGTTTAATTTTTGTCCTTCACTTAACCTATCTTCACCATGGTTTGTCTTTTCTCCTGATCTTTTCTGGTGAAATCAGTGACTTCTAGTCCCTGCCAGGACCATATTTATCAAATGACCAGTATGTCTAATCAATCTCTAATCTTAACTTCCTAGAGCAAATATCTACACTACTTTATATTGAAATTATATAATTCTTAAGATTTATTCTGCATGCTACAGAAAACAACAGACTATGAATCCACTATTCAGAAGAGACATTTTAAGTATTAGTAGAAATGTCATTTAGAATTGTGTTTGACTCCAATACAGGAAGAATAAGAACCTGCTATGAATATGCAAACTTGCTATTTTTTAAATTCATTGTTTTTAATTTTTGTGGGTACATAATAGGTGTATATATTTACAGATTACATGAGATATTGTGATACAGGTATGCAGTGTGTAATAATCATATCAGGATAAATGGTGATATCCTCACCCCAAGCATTTATCCCTTATTTATGGATAATCCAATTATGCTGTTTTACTTACTATAAAATGTACAATTAAATTATTTTGACTATAGCCACCTTGTTGTGCTATCAAATACTAGGTCTTATTCATTCTTTCTAACTATTTTGCACCCATTAACCATTGCCACTTTCCTCCAACTCCCTATTTTCCTTCTCAGCCCCTAGTAACCATCTTCTACTCTCTATTGGCATGAGTTCAATTGCTTTAGTTTTTAGTTCCTGTAAGTGAGAACATGTGAAGTTTGTCTTTCTGTGCCTGGCTTATTCCACTTAACATAATGATATCCAGTTCCATCCATGTTGATGCAAATGACAGGATATTGTTCTTTTTATGGCTGAATAGTATTCTAAGGTGTATATGTACCACATTTTATCTATTCATCTGTTGATGGACACATAAGTCACTCCCAAATCTTGGCTATTGTGAGCAGTGATGCAACAAACATAAATACGAGTGCAGATATCTCTTCAATATACCAATTTCCTTTCTTTTGGTTATATACTCAGCAGTGGGATTGCTGGATCATACTGGTAGCTCTATCTTTAATTTTTTTTAGGAAACTCCAAACTGTTCTCTATAGTGGCTGTACTAATTTACACTCCCAACATCACCATACTAGGTTTCCCTTTTATATACATCCTCGTCAGCTTTTGTTATTGTCTGACTTTTGGAGAAAAACCATTGTAACTGGGGTCAGATAACTCATTGTGATTTTGGTTTGCTTTTCTCTGATGATCAACGATGCTGAGCACCTTTTCATGTATCTGTGGTCAGACCAGTTCTCCGCTCTTGAAACCTATTTTCTGTTATTTAAAATGTTTATCAAGACAATATGTGCACCGCTGAACATAGACCCTTATCAGTAGTTCTCTTTTGCCCTTTGCATGTGATCGTTGCTAGACCCTTACTGGTAGTTCTGCTTTTTGCCTTTTGAAGCATGTGATCTTTGTACCTACCCCCTGTTCTTACACCCCCTCCCCTTTTGAAACCCTTAATAAACACTTGCTTGTCTGAGACTCAGGTGGGCATCACAGTCCTACCGATACGTGACGTCACCCCCGGTGGCCAGCTGTAAAATTCGTCTCTTTGTACTGTCTCTATTTCACAGCCGGCCAACACTTATGGAAGATATTGGGTTCCCCCAATATTTACTAAAATTATTAGATTTGTTCCTATAGATTTGAGCTCCTTCTACACTCGGGTTATTAATACCTTTTCAGATGCATAGTTTGAAAAATTTGTATCCCATTCTGTGGGTTGTCTTTGCCTTGTTTCCTTTTCTGTGCAGAAGCTTTTTAACTTGATGTTATACCATTTGTCCATTTTTAGTTTGTCTGCTTGTGCTTGTGGGGTATTAGTTAAGAAATCATTGCCCAATTCAATGTCCTGGAGAGTTTCCGCAAACTTTCTTTTAAGTAGGTTCAATAGTTTGAGATCTTAGATTTAAGTCCTTAATCCATTTTGATTTGATTTTTGTATATGGTGAGAGATAGAGGTCTAGATTTATTCTTCTGCATGTGGATATCCAGTTTTCTCAGAACCATTTATTGAAGAGACTGTCCTTTCCCCCAGTGCACATTATTGGCACCTTTGTCAAAATGAGTTCACTGAGATGTACAGATTTACCTCTGGGTTCTCTATTCTGTTCCACTGACTTGTATGTCTGTTTCTCTGCCAGTACCATGCCGTTTTGGTAACTACAGTTATGTAAAGTCAGGTAATGTGATTTCTTCAGTTTTGTTGTTTTGATTTATGATACCATTGGCTATTTGGGGTCTTTTATGGTTGCAAGTAAATTTTAGAATTATTTTTTCTATTTCTGTGAAGAACGTCATTGGTATTTTGATAGAGATTGCATGGAATCTATATATTGCTTTGGGTGGTATGAACACTTCAACAATATTGATTCTTTCCATGCACAATCATGGAGTGTCTTCCGATATTTTTGTGTCTTCTTCAATTTGTTACATCAATGTTTTCTAGTTTCTATTGTAGAGATCTTTCACTTTGGTTAATTCTTAGATATTTTATCTGCAGCTATTATAAATGGGATTAGTTTCTTGACTTCTTTTTCAGATTATTCACTGTTGGCATATAGAACTATTACTGGTTTTTGTATGTTAATTCTGTGTCCTGCCACTTTACTGCATTTGTCAGCTCTAATAGCTTTCTGGTGGAGTAGTTGGGTTTTTCCAAATATAGGATCATATCATATGCAAATAAGGATAATTTGACTTCTTCCTTTTCAATTTGGATGCCCTTTATTTCTTTCTCTTGTCTGATTGCTATAGCTAGGACTTCCAATACTATGTTGACTAACAGTGGTAAAAGTGGGCATCCTTGTCATGTTTTCCCTCTTAGAGGAAAGGCTTTGTTTTTCCACATTAAGGATGATACTAGCTGAGGATCTGTCATCTATGGCATTTATTGTGTTGAGATATGTTCCTTCTATACCCTTTTTAAGAGTTTTTTTTTAATCATGAAGGGACATTGAATTTAATGAAATACTTTTTCAGCATCATTTGATACAGGAACTTATGTCTATAAACGTCTCTCTTCATACTGCTTTCACTGTATCCCATAGGTTTTGGTATGTTGTGTTTCTATTAACCTTTATTTGAAGAAATGTTTCAATTTCCTTAATTTCTTCATTGACCCACTGGTCATTCAGGAGCATATTGCTTAATTTCATTGTGTTTGTATAGTTTCCAAAATTCCTCTTGCTATTGATTTCTAATTTTATTTCATTGTGGTCAGAGAAGACGCTTGATATTACTTCATTTTTTGAAAGTTTTAAGACTTGTTTTGTGACCTAACATATAATGTATCCCTAAGAATGACGCAGCATGTGCTGCAGAGGAAAAAATGTGTATTTGGCCGGTGTTGGCTGAAATGTTCTATAAATATGTATTAGATCCATTTGTTCTATAGTACAGATTAACTCTGATGTTTCTTTGGTGATTTTCTATCTGGAAGATCTGCCCAATGCTGAAAGTGGGGTGTTGAAGTCTCCAGCTATTATTGTATTGGGGTCTTTTTACTTCTAATAGTTCCTATATATATCTTAGTGCTCTAGGGTTAGGTGATACATATTTATAATTGTTATACTATCTTGCTGAATTAGTCCCTTTATCATGAAATAGTAACCTTGTCTCTTTTTATAGTTTTTGTCTTAAAGTCTATTTTGTCTGATGCAAATATACCCACTCCTTTTTTTTTTTTTTTTTTTTTTTTTTTGGTTTCCACTGACATGGAATATATTTTTCCATCTCTTTTCAGTTTATGTGTATCTTTCCATATGAAGTATGTTTCTTGTAGGCAACAGATCATTGGGTCTAGTTTTTTAATTCATTCAACCACTCTCTCTTTTGATTGGTAAGTTTAGTCTATTTATATGCAATGTTATTATTGATAATTATTTACTCCTGCCATTTTTAAAATTGTTTCCTGGTTGTTTCGTGGTCTTCTTTCTTTCCTTTTTTCCTATCTTTTAGTGAAGGTGATTTTCTTTAATGGTGTGATTTCATTTATTGCTTTTTATTTTTTGTGTATCCATTGTAGTTTTTTATTTGAGGTTACCATGAGGCTTACAAAAACCATCTCATAACCTATTACCTATTATTTTAAGCTGATAGAAACTCAACACTGGTTTCATAAACAAAGAAACAAAAAGAAAACCAAAAAACACACTCTACACCATAACTTTGTCGCCCTACATTTTAACTTTTTGTTGTTTCTATTTATATCTCATTGTACTATCTATGTCTTGAAAAGTCGTTGTAGTTAGTATGCTTGATTGGTTCATCTTTTAGTCTTTCCATTTAAAATAAGAGTAGTTTACACACCACAGTTACAGTGTTATAAGATTCTGTGGTTTTCTGTGTTCTTACTAACACCAGTGAGTTCTGTACCTTCAAATGATTTATTGCTCATTTATATCCTTGTCTTTCTGATTGAAGTACTCCCTTTAGCATTTCTTATAGAACAGGTCTGGTGCTGAAAACATCCCTCAGGTGTCTAGGAAAGTATTTATCCTTCATGTTTGAATAATATTTTTGCTCAAAACACTGTTCTAGGTTAAATGTTTTTTCTTTCAACACTTTATATATATCATGCCACTCTCTCCTGGCCTACAAGGTTTCCACTAAACAATATGCTGCCAGACATATTAGAGCTCCATTGCATGTTATTTGCTGTTGTTTCTCTTTTGCTGGTTTTAGGATTATTTCTTTATCCTCTTGACCTTTGGAAGTTTGATTATTAAATACCTTGAAGTTTTCTTCTTTAGTTAAATCTGCTTGATGTTCTATAACCTTCTTGTACTTGGATATGAATATCTTTTTCTAGGTTTAGAAAGTTCTCTGTTATTTGCACTTTCAATAAACTTTCTACCCCTCTCTCTCCCTCTACCCTCTTTTTAAGTTCAGTAACTCTCATTTTTCCCTACTGAGGCTATTTTCTAGATCTAATAGGTGTGTTTCATTGTTTTTCAGTCTTTTTTCTTTTATCACTTCTGTGTATTATCAAATAATCTGTTAAGCTCACTAATTCTTTCTTCTGCTTGATTATTTCTGCTACTTAAAGACTCTGATGCATTCTTCAGTATATCAATTGCATTTTTCAACTCCAGAACTTCTGCTTGATTCTTTTTAAATATTTCAACCTCTTTGTTAAATTTATCTGATAGAATTCTGAATTCCTTCTCTGTGTTATCTTCAATTTATGTGAGTTTCCTCAAAACAGCTATTTTGAATTATCTGTCTGAAAGGTTACATACCGCTGTTTTTCCAAAATTGGTCCCTGGTGACTTATATCATTCATTTTGTGAGGTTATGTTTTCCTGGATGGTCTTGATGCTTGTGGGGGATTTTTGTGTATGTCTGAGTATTAAAGAGTTATATATTTATTGTAGTCTTCTCAGTCTAGGCTTGTTTGTATTCATCCTTCTTGGGAAGGCTTTTCAGATACTCAAGAGGATTTGAATATTGTATTCTAAGCAGTATCTGCACTAGGGGGCACCTCAAGTCCAGTAATATTGTGGTTCCCACAGACTCTTAGGGGTATCCCCTTGATGGTCTTGGATAAGAGCTGGAAAAATATTCTATAGATTACCAGGCACAGACCCCTGTTCTCTTCCCTTACTTTATCCCAAACACAGCACAGTCTTTGTTCTGAGCTGCCTGAAGCTCTGGATGAAGTAACATAAACATTCCTTTGGCCACTACCACAAAACTGTGCTGGTTCAGAACTGAAGCCAGTACAGCATTGGCTCTTGCCAAAGGCTGGCTGTAACCACTCCCTAGCTGCCACCTATGTTCTCTCAAGGCCCTTAGTCTCTACATTCAGCAGGTAGTGAATCCAGCCAAACTTGTGACCTTCTCTTAAGGGCAACACCAAATTCCCTGGTGCCTGCAGTGGAAGCTGCTTGTGGTACATATGGTCCAGCCACAGCCTTGCATGCAGCCAGCACCCCGGCTGTGAGCAGTGGCTGGACACTGTGCTCACTCACACACCCCTCACCACTCCACACCTGGCTCACCCTTTGCAAGCATGGGATCCAGGCTGGTAGCATGAGCAGAACACAACCTACTGGGCCAAGTGGGCAGAACAAGACCGGTGGGCCCGAGCAAAACGGGCAAAGGCACCACTGGTTACAGAGGTTTCCGGCTGCAAAAGTGACACCCTAAGGATCCTGTGACAATGGGCCAGCAATGAGTTCAATTTAGTGTCTCACAGCTGCTGTGCTCTCCCTCTCCCAAGTGCACAGACTCTCTCTTTGTGCCACCCAACCACTGACAAGAGTTGGGAGAGAGGTGGCATCAGGGATTCAGAACTGTCCTCTTTCCCTCGTCACAGCAACAAACGTACACATTCTGCACTTGTATCTCAGAACTTAAAGTAAAATTAAAATACATAAATACATAAATAATAAAATAAACAATAAAAACCAGTTACAGTTTACATGGTTTATTTAACTTAGCGCCTCAGTCATCTTTGGTGTTAATGTGAAGTTAATTAATTCAAATCATTTGACAAATATTTATCATGCACCTACTATGTGCAAAGGACAGTAAACTCAAAGTTGTACCACTCAGGTAACTTAACTTACACTCTCGTTAAGAGAGGCAGGCAGTAAGTAAACACACTGGTAAATACAAAATACCTTTTATCAGTTGATGACAATGGCTATGGAGAAAAACAAAATATGGTAAGGATGGGGAGGAGTGGGCAAGAAAGGGTAGTACAGTATTGTCAGGACGATAGCATGACATGAGGTGAAAGACCTGATAGGACTGAGAACGTAAGCCTTGCAGATTTCTGGGGGAAGGGCATTAGATGCCAGAGAAAATGGAAGTGCAACATTCCTGAGTTAGTAGCATACCTAGTAGGTTTGGGAAACAACACAAAAGCCAGAAATCATGTGTTATAAACGAGGTCACAGTAGATGTAGTGTGTCCAAGCCAGAAATCATGTGTTATAAACGAGGTCACAGTAGATGTAGTGTGTCCAAGCCAGAAATCATGTGTTATAAACGAGGTCACAGTAGATGTAGTGTGTCCAAGCCAGAAATCATGTGTTATAAACGAGGTCACAGTAGATGTAGTGTGTCCAAGCCAGAAATCATGTGTTATAAATGAGGTCACAGTAGATGTAGTGTGTCCAAGCCAGAAATCATGTGTTATAAATGAGGTTACAGTAGATGTAGTGTGTCCAAGCCAGAAATCATGTGTTATAAATGAGGTTACAGTAGATGTAGTGTGTCCAAGCCAGAAATCATGTGTTATAAATGAGGTTACAGTAGATGTAGTGTGTCTCACACGTGTGTGTGTGAAGAGACCACCAAACAGGCTTTGTGTGAGCAACAAGGCTGTTTATTTCACCTGGGTGCAGGTGAGCTGAGTCCAAAAAGAGTGAGCAAAGGGAGATGGGGTGGGGTCGTTTTATATTCCTGTCTTCTTATATTAATAAAAAAAAAATAATGGTAAAGTGTTGGTGTGGTGAAAATTTCTGGAGGTAGTATGGAGAGATAATGGGTGATGTTTCTCAGGGCTGTTTCAAGCGGGATTGGGGTGACATGGGAACCTAGAGTGGGAGAGATCAAGCTGAAGAAGATTTTGTAGTAAGGGGTGATATTGTGGCGTTGTTAGAAGGAGCATTTGTCGTATGGAATTATTGGTGATGGCCTGGATGCGGTTTTGTATGAATTGAGAAACTAAACGAAAGACACAAGCTCTGAATAAGAGAAGGAGAAAAACAGGTATTAAAGGACTAAGAGCTGGGAGGACCCAGGACATCCAATTAAAGAATGTCCAAGGGGGCCGGGCGCGGTGGCTCAAGCCTGTAATCCCAGCACTTTGGGAGGCCGAGACGGGCGGATCACAAGGTCAGGAGATCGAGACCATCCTGGCTAACACAGTGAAACCCCGTCTCTACTAAAAATACAAAAAACTAGCCGGGCGAGGTGGCGGGTGCCTGTAGTCCCAGCTACTCGGGAGGCTGAGGCAGGAGAATGGCGTGAACCTGGGAGGCGGAGCTTGCAGTGAGCTGAGATCTGGCCACTGCACTCCAGCCCGGGTGACAGAGCAAGACTCCGTCTCAAAAAAAAAAAAAAAAAAAAAAAAAAAAGAATGTCCAAGGGGGTTCAACGTTATTGTTTGCTTGGTTGGTGAGTTTTTGGGCTCTATCCTTGAGTTTTTCTATGTGGTCATACACCAGGCCAGATTGATTTAGGTAAAAACAGCACTCTTCATTTACAAATATACAGAGTCCTCTTTTTTTAGCAGTGACTAAGTTGAGGCCTCCACAATTATGGAGGAAAGAGAAATGCATACCAGCAACTGCTTGTTAAAGAAGTATTAGCAATGGCTAGGAGAGTGTGAGTTTGATAGTGTGGTGGAGATAGCTGGGGAGAGCCAGAGGGTGGCACAAGAACAGGAACGAGAATAAGAGTAAGTATAAAAGTATAGGACTTCATCAGGGTGAAAGTATTGGAGTGTACTTTGTCACTGAAGATCTTCTATCCACTTAGAGACTTAAGGGTGGCAGTTTGAGGTAAAACCAGGCGCCACTGAATACCAAGAGCCTGAAAAACTGCTTCAGTGATTTGACTAATAAAGGCCGGTCTGTTATCAGATCGTATAGAGGTGGGAAGGCCAAACCGAGGAATTATGTCTGACAAAAGGGAAGAAATGACCGTGGTGGCCTTCTTAGACCCTGTGGGAAAGGGGCCTCTATCCATCCAGTGAAAGTGTCTATCCAGACCAAGAGGCATTTCAGTTTCCTGACACGAGGCATGTGAGTAAAGTCAATTTGACAGTTCTGGGCGGGGGCAAGTCCCTGAGCTTGATATGTAGGGAAAGGAGGGGGCCTGAAAAATTCTTGAGGAGTAGTAGAATAGCAGATGGAACACTGAGAAGTGATTTCCTTGAGGACAGATTTCCACGATGGAAAGGAAATAAGAGGTTCTAAGAGGCAGGCTAGTGGCTTGTAACCTACATGGAAGAGGTTATGAAATGACAACAGAATAGAATGGGCCTGTGAGACTGGAAGGAGATATTTTCTTTAGTCCAAGAACCATTTGCCTTATGTGGGAAGAGATAGGTGGAAGTTTCAGTGAGGGAGTAGATGGGAGTGACCAAATGAGAAGAAGAAAAACTGCAGTGAGGGATACAAGTTGGAATGCTAGCTGCTTGTTTAGCTATTTTATCAGCATAAACATTGCCCTAAGTAATGTGATCTGATGCCTTTTGATGGCCTTTGCAGTGAATGACTCCAGCTTTCTTTGGAAGTAAATTGGCCTTGAGAAGAGTTTTTATTAAAGAGGCATTAATGATGAAGGACCCTTGCATAGTGAGGAAACTTCTTTCTGCCAATATAACATCATGGTGATACAGGATATGGAAGGCATAGAGTCAGTATAAACACTGACGTGTAGTCCCTTTGCAAGAGTGAGGGCTCAAGTTAAGGCAATGAGTTCAGCTTGCTGAGAAGTAGTGGAGGGGGGCAGAGTGGTAGCCTCAGTGATAGATGTGGAAGATACTATAGCAAAGGCAGGCTATGCTGGTGAGTGGCAATTAGGCCTGGTGGAACTGCCATCAATAAACCAAGTGTGAAAAGGGTAAGGAACACAAAAGAAGGAAACATGCGGAAATGTAGTGAATGTCAGGTGGATCAGAGAGATACAGTCATGGGGGTCAGGTGTGGCATCCGGAATAATGTGGGAGGCCAGATTGACTTCCTGGCCAGGAACAATGGTAACTGTGGGAGACTCAACAAAGAGTGAGTACAGCTGAAGGAGCCGGGGAGCAAAAAGCCTATGTATCAGGTGTGAGGAAGAAAATAGATTTTAGAAGTTATGAGAACTGTAGAGTGTGAGTTGAGCATAGTTTATGATTTTGAGGGCCTCTAAAAGTATTAGGGCGGCGGCAGCCGCTGCACACAGACATGAGGGCTAGGCTAAAACAGTAAGGTCAAGCTGTTTGGATAAAAAGGCTGCAGAGCACGGTCCCACTGTTGTGTAATAATTCTGACTGCACTAACCATGCCTTGGAAGGAAAGGAGTTGTTGTTTTGTAGAAGGGATTGGGGTTTGGGAGATTAGCAAGGAGAGCACATGTGTTTCATGAGAATTATGCCAAGATAGGTAACAGATGAGGAAAAAATTTGGGCTTCACTGAAGTAATGGGGGCTGTCTGTGAAGCCTTGTGGCAGTACAGCCCAGGTAATTTCCTGAGCCTGATGGGTGTCAGGGTCAGTCTAAGTGAAAGCAGAGAGAGGCTGGGATGAAGGGTGCAAAGGAATAGTAAAGAAAGCACATTTGAGATCCAGAACAGAATACTGGGTTGTGGAGGGAGGTATTGAGGATAGGAGAGTATATGGGTTTGGCACCATGGGGTGTACAGGCAAAACAATTTGGTTGATAAGGGGCATATCTTAAACTAACCTGTAAGGCTTGTCTGGTTTTAGAACAGGTAAAATGGGGGAATTGTAAGGAGAGTTTATAGGCTTTAAAAGGCCATGCGTTAACAGGCGAGTGATAACAGGCTTTATTCCTTTTAAAGCATGCCATAGGATGGGATATTGGCATTGAGCTGGGTAAGGGTGATTAGATTTTAATGGGACGGTAAGGGGTGCATGATTCATCACTAAGGAGGGAGTAGAGGTGTCCTATACTTGTGGGTTAAGGTGGGGAGACACAAGGGGAGGATGTGAAGGAAGCTTCGAACTGGGGGAAAAGGCGACAATGAGGTGTGGCTATAGCCTAGGAATAGTCAGGGAAGCAGATAATTTAGTTAAAATGTCTCAACCAAAAAGGGAGCTGGGTAGGTGCAGATAACTAAAAGGGAGTGTATAAAAGAATGTTGTCCAAGTTGGCACCAGAGTTGGGGAGTTTTAAGGGGTCTAGAAGCCTGGCCGTCAATACCCACAACAGTTATGGAGGCAAGGGAAACAGGTCCTTGAAAAGAAGGTAACGTGGAGTGGGTAGCCTGTGTATTGATTAAGAAGGGGACGGATTTACCCTCCACTGTGAGAGTTACCGGAAGTTCGGCATCCGTGATGGTCCAGGGGGCTTCCGAGGCGATCAGGAAGCGTCAGTCTTCAGCCACTAAGCCGAGAAGATCTGGGAAGGAGTCAGAGTCCTGGGCCAGAGTTCCCAGGCTCTGAGAGTGGCTGCCAGGTGAGTTGAACCATCCGATTTCCAGTGGGGTCCCACACAGATGGGACACAGCTTAGAAGGAATCCCGGGCTGGGGGCATACCTTGGCCCAGTGGCCAGATTTCCGGCACTTGAAGCAAGCTCCTGGGGAGGAGGTCCTGGATGAACCCCAGCAGCTGCGGTTCACGCATTTTGAAGTTATTGTGTGCTGGAGATGTGGCTGGGGTTTCTTTCACAGTGGAGGCAAGTAATTGCAATTCAGAAATGTGTTGCCATCTGGCTGCCTCCTCTCTATTATTGTACGCCTTGAAGGCAAGGTTGATTAATTCCTGTCGTGGGGTTTGATGGCCGGATTCTAACATTTGGAGTTTTATTTAATGTAGGGAGTGGATTGGATAATAGAATGTATATTGAGAATAAGACAGCCTTTTGACCTTTTAGGGTCTAGGGCTGTAAAATGTCTCAGGGTTGCTGCCAAACAAGCGATGAACTGGGCTGGGTTTTTCATATTTGATGAAAAAGAGCCTAAACGCTGATTTGGGAGAGGTCAGATAAAGAAAAAGGAGCATTAACCTTGACTATGTCTTTAGCTCCAGTCACCCTTTTAAGAGGGAATTGCATCGCTTCTCGGCCTTTTGGCTAAGATCAAGTGAAGCGGAAATTGCTAGGCAGGTAGAGGAGGGCTAGTCGAGGAAGGAAACTGTAAGCCAGACCAGGTGTGAGGAGGGGAGGTGATAAAAGGATTATAGGGTGGGGGAGCGGAGGCTGAGGAAAAATTGGGACCTGGCTCAGCCTGGCAAGGAGCAGCCTGGGGAAGAGGGGAGAGGTCAGATGCGTCCGTAAAAAAGGAAGATTGGAAAAGACTCAGCGATGCTTGGAGCTGGGACTGAGGGGACAGGCGGGAGGGAAAGAAGGAAGATTTGGGATGAGTTGCATTGGAAACAGAGGCTAGGGAGGGACCGGTGTGTAAAAGAATGCCTGGACGTCAGGCACCGCATACTGGTTGCCCATTTTACAACAAGAATTATTTAGATCTTGTGGGATGGAAAAATCGAAAGTGCTGTTTTCTGGCTATTTGGAACCACTGTCATGTTTGTATTGGGGTCAAGCGGCATTGTAGAAGAAAATAAGGTGCTTAGGTTTTAGGTCAGGTGTGAGTTGAAGAGGTTTTAAGTTTTTGAGAACACAGGCTAAGGGAGAAGGGGGAATGGAGAGCAGAAGTTTGCCCATAGTGAAGGAGGTAAGTTTAAAGAGCAAGGTAGAGACACAGAGAAGGGGGTGGGTCAGCAGCCCTGGGCTGCAACGTGGGTTAGCAGCCAAAGCAGGCATCCCCGTGACTGACTTGCCAGCAAGGGAATGTCGGGGAATGACCAAGGCAGGCGTCCCCGCGGTGGTCAGACACCAAGGGAAGGCTGTCTTCCCGAGTCCATGACTGGTGTCGGAGTTTTGGGTCCACGGATAAAATGTGTCTCCTTTGTCTCTACTAGAGAGGAAAAAGACTTGGAATTGGAAGGACAGGGAGATTGAAAGGTAGCAAGAGAGACTGCAGAAGAGAGTGAAAAGACCGCTTACTCGATTTGAAATTGGTGAGATGTTCCTTGGGCTGGTTGGTCTGAGGACCCAAGGTCATAGGTGGATCTCTTCACAGAGTGAGGGCGAGGACAGGGTACTGGTCTCTCGAAGGAGTCCTGCTGACCCAGGTCTTCAGCACCAAATGTCTCACGTGTGTGTGTGTGTGTGTGTGTGTGTGTGTGTGTGTGTGTGTGTGTGTGTGTGTGAAGAAACCACCAAACAGACTTTGTGTGAGCAACAACGCCGTTTATTTCACCTGGGTGCAGGCGAGCTGAGTCTGAAAAGAGGGTGAATGAAGGGAGATAGGGGTGGGGCCGTTTTATAGGATTTGGGTAGGTAAAGGAAAATTACAACCAGCAGAGCGTGGGGATTGGCATACTTATTGTGGCATGTGGTCATATTCTAGATGTTTTTTAAAAGTAGACTTGACAGTATTTGTCAATAAATACTACATAAAGATGACGGATGACTTCACGATGTTTTGCTTATGCAAGTGGAAAGATGACTTATCAAGATGTAAAAGGCAAGGCAAAACAAAACTAAAAATAGTATGACTGGATTTCTTTTTAGACACAATACACTTCAACAGCTATTAGACATCTGTAGGGAGAGCTGAATAGGTCATAAAACACACAAGTCTATATTCCGAGTATAGAGATATACATTTGGAAGTCATCAGCTCATTGATAGTAGTTGAAGTCTTTACATCAGATAAGGTGAGCCAGTGAGTGAGTGTGAAAACTAGTAGAAGTCTGATGCTTGAACCTTAGAATATTCCAATATTCATAGATCTTAGAAATGAGGAGAAAGCAAACCAAAAGTTGATTGCCAATGAAACAGTGCTGTGGTCCAAATATGTGTGCCCCCCAAAATGTCTGTGTTTAAATCCTAACCTCCAATGTGATAATATTAGAGGTGCAGCCTTTGGAAGGTGATCAGGTCAAGAGGGAAGAGCCCTCACGTATAACACTAGTGCTCTTCACAAAAAGAGACCACAAAGAGCTCGTTTTTCCCTTCTGCCATGTGACATTACAATGAAAAGACAGCTGTCGCTCAGAGGAAGTGGGCCCTCTCCAGACACCAAATATGCCAGCACCTAGACCTTGAACCTCTAAGCCCCTAGAATTGTAAGAAATAAATTTGTTGTTTATAAGGCACCCAGTCTGTGCTAGTTTGTTATAGCAGTGAAAAGGACTAAGACAAGAAACCCAGAGGCTGTTAAAAAAAAAAAGAAAAAAAAAAAACAAAGATTGAACAAGTGATCAAATGATAGATTAGGTACGACAAGGACTAGGAATTGACCTCTGTGTTTAACAATATGACAGTAGCTTATGACTTCTATAGAAGGGTAGAGATAAGGCCTGACTGATTTGAGTTCAAGCAAGAATGGGGAAAGGGAACTATATATATTGAGGCAACATGCACAGGTAATTCTTTTCAGTAGTTTTGCTGAAAGAAGCTCAAAGAAATGGAACAAACTAGAGAGAAATGTGAAGTTGAGCAAGTTTTATTTTTAGTATACGATTACAGCTTATTTGAATACCAATAAGAGTAAGAAATTGATGACACAAGAGAAGCACAACAATGCTTCTGCTTCTAGAGTGCTACTAGAGTCATATCCTCAAGAGGAGATGGGCTGCAGTATAAAAGCAAAGGGGCTGGCCTTCAACAAAGGTACAGACATTTCACCAATAATAAGACAAATGCAATATAAATAAGCACAAAAGCAGTCAACTTTTTTTTTTTTTTTTTTTTAACTCTGTGGAGTAGAAAAAGGATGAGACTTAGCCAGGTTTGAGATTTTTTCCAGAAAATGTCAATGCACAGACAGTGGCCATGAAGGTATGCCGAAGGGAGTGATTATAATGATCAGGCAAAGACTCTATGTGAAAGTGGAAGTGAGAGCACATGGTATGCGAGAAATATTGTAAAGGTAGCAAAAGCAGTGGAATGTAGGATACTGGTAGGATTTAAGAATTCTTAGTGTCAGGGCAGTGGAAGAAGTAAGTTGGAAAAATGGGAGTGGTGTTTGGAGAGTGTAATGCTTAAAATGAAGATTATGGAGAAGAGCAATTATAGACAATGCCAACATCTTGGTCATGACCATAGATGTATATGCCTGAGATAGGGTAAAAAAAAAATACAATCACTGGAGGGGAGGAGGTGAAAAAAAAAAGAGGTAGCAGATATGTGAAAAATAATATAAATACACACACATACATATATACACATATATATTTTATATATATGTCTATGTATTGAGAAAAACAATATGCTAGGTGCTGAGTTTGAAAAAATGTGAAGGAGAAAGACCTGGGGATGTGTAGATGCCTGCAACAAGGTGGAGTAATAAAAGGCATAATATAATAGTTGGAACTTAAAGCTAGATATTTTTAAGGAGAATTGTCCGAAAGGTGCCAAGAGAGTATATGCTTATCTCCAGGCCCAGTAACAGAAGAGTGCAGAAAGAAAAAAAAATAAATAAATAAATAAATAAATAAATAAATAAAACCTTCTTAAAATAGCTTCATAGCCATTTCCTTAGAGTCAAGTTTCATACAGTGAGAAGGTTAAAGAATGTTTGGGAAATAGGTTAAGAACGCAGAGTTGTGCTGTTAACAGACACTGAGTCCCACACCCTTATGGGGATGAAGGATAAATTTAGATGATGAAGAATGACTTCAAAGTCTTAGAGATCACAGAGTAACTGATAAAATCAAAAATAAAGTGGAAAATGGGATTGGTCTTGGGTCCTTAAGCAGGATACATTAGGGATGCAGCATGTGTCGGTAAAAAGAGAAAGGGGGTCTTGAGAAAAGTGTTTACAGTCTCAGGATCCTTTCTTCACTAATACTGATGAAGTATGAGAGGCAGATGAGATGCTACATTTAGTGCGATACTCTGAAACACATATACAGAGAAAATCTGATCTGTGTGATAAATGCTAAGGAATATATACAATGGGAGTTTGAGCCAAAATATTGTAAGGTATGTGGAAAGCTAATATTATTACTTAATTAACATAATTAATTATAATTTTTGTTGGAAACCAAAACATGTAGTTATTTCCCTGATGTTAATAAAATAAGTCAGTCTGATTTATGCAATGGTACTTTGCAATGATGCAAATATCATTGCGCTGTCAATTTCTACCTTTTGGCTGGGTATCTAAATCTTGGAGATAACTTTTTTTTTTTTTGAGACAGAGTCTTGCTCTGTCACCCAGGCTGGAGTGCAGTGGCACAATCTCAGCTCACTACAACCTCCACCTCCCAGGTTCAAGCAATTATCTTCCTCAGCCTCCTGAGTAGCTGGGACTACAGGTGCCCACCACCACACCCAGCTAATTTTTTTTGTATTTTTAGTAGAGACAGGGTTTCACCATCTTGGCCAGTCTGGTCTTGAACTCCTGACCTTGTGATCCACCCTCCTCAGCCTCCCAAAGTACTGGGATTACAGGCGTGAGCCACTGCGCCCAGCCCGGAGATCAATTTTTAATCAACAACATATAATGGCCACATTTGAGACATTCAGAAAACCCAACCCTGAATTGAAGATAATTCTTAAGAACAGTAAGAGGGGCGGAGCAAGATGGCCGAATAGGAATAGCTCCAGTCTCCAACTCCCAGCGCAAGTGAAACAGAAGACCAGTGATTTCTGCATTTTCAACTGAGGTACTGGGGTCATCTCACTAGGGAGTGCCAGACAATCAGTGCTGGTCAGCTGCTGCAGCACGACCAGCGAGAGCTGAAGCAGGACGAGGCATTGCCTCACCTGGGAAGCGCAAGGGGGAAGGGAATCAATTTTCCTAGCCAGGGGAACTGAGACACACAACACCTGGAAAATCGGGTGACTCCCACCCCAATACTGTGCTTTAAGCAAACGGGCACACCAGGAGAATATATCCCACACCTGGCCGGGAGGGTCCCACGCCCACGGAGCCTCCCTCATTGCTAACACAGCAGTCTGTGATCTAACCGAAAGGCAAAAACGAGGCTGGGGGAGGGACGACTGCCATTGCTTAGGCTTAAGTAGGTAAACAAAGCCGCTGGGAAGCTCGAACTGGGTGGAGCTCACAGCAGCTCAAGGAAACCTGCCTGTATCTGTAGACTCCACCTCTGGGGACAGGGCACAGTTAACAACAACAAAAACAAAAGCAGCAGAAACCTCTACAGACAAAAACGACTCTGTCTGACAGCTTTGAAGAGAGCAGTGGATCTCCCAACATGGAGGTTGAGATCTGAGAACGGACAGACTGCCTGCTCAAGTGGGTCCCTGACCCCTGAGTAGCCTAACAGGGAGACACCCCCCACTAGGGGCAGTCTGACACCCCACACCTCACAGGGTGGAGTACACCCCTGAAAAGAAGCTTCCAAAGTAAGAATCAGACAGGTACACTCGCTGTTCAGCAATATTCTATCTTCTGCAACCTCTGCTGCTGATACCCAGGCAAACAGGGTCTGGAGTGGACCTCAAGCAATCTCCAACAGACCTACAGCTGAGGGTCCTGACTGTTAGAAGGAAAACTATCAAACAGGAAGGACACCTATACCAAAACCCCATCAGTACGTCACCATCATCAAAGACCAGAGGCAGATAAAACCACAAAGATGGGGAAAAAGCAGGGCAGAGAAGCTGGAAATTCAAAAAATAAGAGTGCATCTCCCCCTGCAAAGGAGCGCAGCCCATCGCCAGCAATGGATCAAAGCTGGTCAGAGAATGACTTTGACGAGATGAGAGAAGAAGGCTTCAGTCCATCAAACTTCTCAGAGCTAAAGGAGGAATTACATATCCAGTGCAAAGAAACTAAAAATCTTGAAAAAAGAGTGGAAGAATTGACAGCTAGACTAATTAATGCAGAGAAGCTCATAAACGAAATGACAGAGATGAAAACCATGACACGAGAAATACGTGACAAATGCACAAGCTTCAGTAACCGACTCAATCAACTGGGAGAAAGAGTATCAGCGATTGAGGATCAAATGAATGAAATGAAGCGAGAAGAGAAACCAAAAGAAAAAAGAAGAAAAAGAAATGAACAAAGCCTGCAAGAAGTATGGGATTATGTAAAAAGACCAAATCTACGTCTGATTGGGGTGCCTGAAAGTGAGGGGGAAAATGGAACCAAGCTGGAAAACACTCTTCAGGATATCATCCAGGAGAACTTCCCCAACCTAGTAGGGCAGGCCAACATTCAAATTCAGGAAATACAGAGAACGCCACAAAGATACTCCTCCAGAAGAGCAACTCCAAGACACATAATTGCCAGATTCACCAAAGTTGAAATGAAGGAAAAAATCTTAAGGGCAGCCAGAGAGAAAGGTCGGGTTACCCACAAAGGGAAGCCCATCAGACTAACAACAGATCTCTGGGCAGAAACTCTACAAGCCAGAAGACAGTGGGGGCCAATATTCAACGTTCTTAAAGAAAAGCATTTTAAACCCAGAATTTCATATCCAGCCAAACTAAGTTTCATAAGTGAAGGAGAAATAAAATCCTTTACAGATAAGCAAATGCTTAGAGATTTTGTCACCACCAGGCATGCCTTACAAGAGACCCTGAAGGAAGTCCTAAACATGGAAAGGAACAACCGGTAGCAGCCATTGCAAAAACATGCCAAAATGTAAAGACCATCGAGGCTAGGAAGAAACTGCATCAACTAACGAGCAAAATAACCAGTTAATATCATAATGGCAGGATCAAGTTCACACATAACAATATTAACCTTAAATGTTAATGGACTAAATGTTCCAATTAAAAGACACAGACTGGCAAACTGGATAAAGAGTCAAGACCCATCAGTCTGCTGTATTCAGGAGACCCATCTCACATGCAGAGACATACACAGGCTCAAAATAAAGGGATGGAGGAAGATCTACCAAGGAAATGGAGAACAAAAAAAAGCAGGGGTTGCAATCCTAGTCTCTGATAAAACAGACTTTAAACCATCAAAGATCAAAAGAGACAAAGAAGGCCATTACATAATGGAAAAGGGATCAATTCAACAGGAAGAGCTAACTATCCTAAATATATATGCACCCAATACAGGAGCACCCAGATTCATAAAGCAAGTCCTTAGAGACTTACAAAGAGACTTAGACTCCCATACAATAATAATGGGAGACTTCAACACTCCACTGTCAACATTAGACAGATCAACAAGACAGAAAGTTAACAAGGATATCCAGGAATTGAACTCATCTCTACACCAAGCGGACCTAATAGACATCTATAGAACTCTCCACCCCAAATCAACAGAATATACATTCTTCTCAGCACCACATCGCACTTATTCCAAAATTGACCACATAATTGGAAGTAAAGCACTCCTCAGCAAATGTAAAAGAACAGAAATTATAACAAACTGTCTCTCAGACCACAGTGCGATCAAACTAGAACTCAGGTCTAAGAAACTCAATCAAAACCACTCAACTACATGGAAACTGAACAACCTGCTCCTGAACAACTACTGGGTACATAACAAAATGAAGGCAGAAATAAAGATGTTCTTTGAAACCAATGAGAACCAAGATACAACATACCAGAATCTCTGGGACACATTTAAAGCAGTGTGTAGAGGGAAATTTATAGCACTAAATGCCCACAAGAGAAAGCAGGAAAGATCTAAAATTGACACTCTAACATCACAATTAAAAGAACTAGAGAGGCAAAAGCAAACACATACAAAAGCTAGCAGAAGGAAAGAAATAACTAAGATCAGAGCAGAACTGAAGGAGATAGAGACATAAAAAACCCTCCAAAAAATCAATGAATCCAGGAGTTGGTTTTTTGAAAAAATCAACAAAACTGACAGACCGCTAGCAAGACTAATAAAGAAGAAAAGAGAGAGGAATCAAATAGACGCAACAAAAAATGATAAAGGGGATATCACCACGGACCCCACAAAAATACAAACTACCATCAGAGAATACTATAAACACCTCTATGCAAATCAACTAGAAAATCTAGAAGAAATGGATAATTTCCTGGACACTTACACTCTCCCAAGACTAAACCAGGAAGAAGTTGAATCCCTGAATAGACCAATAGCAGGCTCTGGAATTGAGACAATAATTAATAGCCTACCCACCAAAAAAAGTCCAGGACCAGATGGATTCACAGCTGAATTCTACCAGAGGTACAAGGAGGAGCTGGTACCATTGCTTCTGAAACTATTCCAATCAATAGAAAAAGAGGGTATCCTCCCTAACTCATTTTATGAGGCCAACATCATCCTGATACCAAAGCCTGGCAGAGACACAACAAAAAAAGAGAATTTAGACCAATATCCCTGATGAACATCGATGCAAAAATGCTCAATAAAATACTGGCAAACCGGATTCAGCAGCACATCCAAAAGCTTATCCACCATGATCAAGTGGGCTTCATCCCTGGGATGCAAGGCTGGTTCAACATTTGCAAATCATTAAACGTAATGCAGCATATAAACAGAACCAAAGACAAGAACCACATGATTATCTCAATAGATGCAGAAAAGGCTTTTGACAAAATTCAACAGCCCTTCATGCTAAAAACGTTCAATAAATTCGGTATTGATGGAACGTACCTCAAAATAATAAGAGTTATTTATGACAAACCCACAGCTAATATCATACTGAATGGGCAAAAACTGGAAAAATTCCCTTTGAAAACTGGCACAAGACAGGGATGCCCTCTCTCACCACTCCTATTCAACATAGTGTTGGAAGTTCTGGCTAGGGCAATCAGGCACGAGAAAGAAATCAAGGGTATTCAGTTAGGAAAAGAAGAAGTCAAATTGTCCCTGTTTGCAGATGACATGATTGTATATTTAGAAAACCCCATTGTCTCAGCCCCAGATCTCTTTAAGCTGATAAGCAACTTCAGCAAAGTCTCAGGATACAAAATCAATGTGCAAAAATCACAAGCATTCTTATACACCAGTAACAGACAAGCAGAGAGCCAAATCAGGAATGAACTTCCATTCACAATTGCTTCAAAGAGAATAAAATACCTAGGAATCCAACTTACAAGGGATGTAAAGGACCTCTTCAAGGAGAACTACAAACAACTGCTCAGTGAAATCAAAGAGGACACAAACAAATGGAAGAACATACCATGCTCATGGATAGGAAGAATCAATATCGTGAAAATGGCCATACTGCCCAAGGTTATTTATAGATTCAGTGCCATCCCCATCAAGCTACCAATGAGTTTCTTCACAGAATTGGAAAAAACGGCTTTAAAATTCATATGGAACCAAAAAAGAGCCTGCATTGCTAAGAAAATCCTAAGTCATAAGAACAAAGCTGGAGGCATCATGCTACCTGACTTCAAACTATACTACAAGGCTACAGTAACCAAAACAGCATGGTACTGGTAGCAAAACAGAGATATAGACCAATGGAACAGAACAGAGTCCTCAGAAATAATACCACACATCTACAGCCATCTGATCTTTGACAAACCTGAGAGAAACAAGAAATGGGGAAAGGATTCCCTATTTAATAAATGGTGCTGGGAAAATTGGCTAGCCATAAGTAAAAAACTGAAACTGGATCCTTTCCTTACTCCTTATACAAAGATTAATTCAAGATGGATTAGAGACTTAAATGTTAGACCTAATACCATAAAAATCCTAGAAGAAAACCTAGGTTGTACCATTCAGGACATAGGCATGGGCAAGGACTTCATGTCTAAAACACCAAAAGCAACGGCAGCAAAAGCCAAAATTGACAAATGGGATCTAATTAAACTAAAGAGCTTCTGCACAGCAAAAGAAACTACCATCAGAGTGAACAGGCAACCCACAGAATGGGAGAAAATTTTTGCAATCTACTCATCTGACAAAGGGCTAATATCCAGAATCTACAAAGAACTCAAACAAATTTACAAGAAAAAAACAACCCCATCAAAAAGTGGGCAAAGGATATGAACAGACATTTCTCAAAAGAAGACATTCATACAGCCAACAGACACACGAAAAAATGCTCATCATCACTCGCCATCAGAGAAATGCAAATCAAAACCACAATGAGATACCACCTCACACCAGTTAGAATGGCAATCATTCAAAAGTCAGGAAACAACAGGTGTTGGAGAGGATGTGGAGAAATAGGAACACTTTTACACTGTTGGTGGGATTGTAAACTAGTTCAACCATTATGGAAAACAGTATGGCAATTCCTCAAGGATCTAGAACTAGATGTACCATATGACCCAGCCATCCCACTACTGGGTATATACCCAAAGGATTATAAATCATGCTGCTATAAAGACACATGCACACGTATGTTTATTGCGGCACTATTCACAATAGCAAAGACTTGGAATCAACCCAAATGTCCATCTGTGACAGACTGGATTAAGAAAATGTGGCACATATACACCACGGAATACTATGCAGCCATAAAAAAGGATGAGTTTGCGTCCTTTATAGGGACATGGATGCAGCTGGAAACCATCATTCTTAGCAAACTATCACAAGAACAGAAAACCAAACACCGCATATTCTCACTCATAGGTGGGAACTGAACAATGAGATCACTTGGACTCGGGAAGGGGAACATCACACACCGCGGCCTATCATGGGGAGGGGGTGGGGGGAGGGATTGCATTGGGAGTTATACCTGATATAAGTGATGAATTGATGGGTGCTGACGAGTTGATGGGTGCAGCACACCAACATGGCACAAGCATACATATGTAACAAACCTGCACGTTATGCACATGTACCCTAGAACTTAAAGTATAATAAAAAAAATGAAAAAAAAATAAAGTTTAAATCTGAGTTTAAAAAAAAAATACAATGTACCTCACACTGTACCCCATATATATATAATTATCAGTTTATTAAAAATTTTCAAAATGTAAAAAAAGAAAAAAAAAAGAACAGATACCAAAACTTCAGAGACCAAAATTTATTCTGGGATAATGTATTCATTTTTTTTAAATCTTGTGAATTCTTCATCTAGAGTAAACTAAAAGATGAACAATGAATCATGTGTGGCTTGGTATGACTGAAACTTCTGAAGAATAGACCTGTTAATTGTCGCATATTCTTTCCTAGGAAAGAATTTTTGTGACCAGAACTGCTTTCAAAAAATTCACCAAATTCTACTAACACTAAGGTTTCAGATGGGAAATTTAGAGCTAGAAATGGTACATAGAGATATTATAATCCAACATTTTTATACGACAGATAGGAACATTTAAAGAATTCAATGAAAAATATTTGCAATTGTAAGAATATTATTTGCTACATCCATATAGATGATTACTATATATATTTTACAAAAGAATCTTTAAATATTTGCTTTTGATGTCTTCTTTTTAGGCAAAAAATGGCTATATTGCTAAAAATAAGAATAAACTATGAATTGCATAAAAAAAAAAAAAAGAACAGTAACTATAGAATACTCTCCAGTCCAATACCACAGTGTACTGTGCTTAAACCGCTGATCCCTGGTAACACATGCAATAGCCTTGCGATATGTTATTTCCATTTTTCAGAGGAAAAAAAATGAGACACAGTGAGATAAAACTGCCCTAGGTCATGCAGTGAGTAAATATTTAAACATGGTATATCTGAGCCTAAAGCATTATCAGAAACCATGATGTCTATCTATGAGGCTTCTGTAGCGAGTATTTCTCAAAGCATAGTCCTTGGACCAATGCATTTGTAAGAAATGTGAATTCTGTGACCCCACCTCAAACCCTTGAACCAGAAAGTCTGCGCGGTGTCAAGAATTCTGTATTTTCATAATCCTTCCAAGTGATTCTGATGCACGTTCAAGTTTGAGAAAGTCTATAGTAAGGAGGGATAAAACATCAGATTATTGAGAGTATGATAAAGGGCAGAATAACTACCTATTATTCTAGATTATTTATTCCTATCTTATATGGGTGGTGTGTGGATGGAGGTAATATGTGTTGGGGGGTGGGTATGAGGTATGAGTATGTGTGTTTGGAATGGAGTATAGTACTAGCTAACACTCCTCTGCTATAAATACGTTTAGAATTATTATCAACTTCAGGAATTATTGAAACTGTTACGAGAGTCAAATAATTTGTAAACATATCCAGAGGAGTTCCAGAGGCAAAACAGATGAAGAAATGCACAGAAAGCCTATTTAACAAAACAATAGCAGAAAACTTTGTAAGTCTTGAGAGAGAGATGGACTCCAAATCCAGGGAGCTCAAAAGTCCCTAAATGGATTAAAACAAAAGTTCCTCACCTGGCAACATTATAACTATGTTAGACTGCTGTTGAATCACTACAATGCAGTATTCAAGGGTGGGTAATTTATACAGAAAAGAGGTTTAATTGGCTCACAGTTCTGCAGGCTGTATAGAAGGCATGGCACTGGCATCTATTCAGCTTCTAATGAGGACTCAGGAAGCTTACTATCAAGGCTAAAGGCAAAGGGAGCGCAGGCATCTCACATAGGGAGAGAGGGAACGGGGGAAGGTACCACACATTTTTAAACAACTAGATCTTATGTGATTTCACTCACCACTAAGGAGGTGGCACTAAGCCATTCATGAGGGCTATGCCCCAATAATCTAGTCACCTCCTACCAGGTCCCACCTCCAAGACTGTAGATTACAAATTCAACATGAAATTTAGAGGGGATAACATCCAAATTTTATCAATAATCAAACTGACAAAACACATAGAACACTATAAGCAGCAAGAGAAAGAGTGAAGCCACATACATGGGAATCTCCATTAGACTATCAGATTTCTCAGCTAAAGCATTGCAGGCAAAATAAAAATGAGATGATATATTCCAAGTGCTATATAGGGGGAAAAAAACTGTCAGCCGAAAATACTATACACAGCAAAGCTATCCTCCAGAAAAGATAGAAAAAAAAGTCCTTCCCAGGTGAGCAACAGTACAAGGACTTCATCACCCCTAGTCTTAAAAGAAATGCTTAAGGGAGGAATACAACTGGAAGCAAAATGACAACAATTACTATTATGAAAACACATCAAAGTATAAATTCACTACTAGAGGTAAATTCATAATCATTCAAATCTCTACTATGAAGGTTAAAGTCAAAATGGTCAAAAATAACTACAGCTACAATTAGTTGTAAAAGAACCCACAATATACAAAAATGTAAATTAAAGTAAAAGTAATGTTTTGTGAGAAGTGGATAAAAGTCTAGTGGGTTTTTATACAACCAAAGATAATTTTCTCTCAGACTAAATTAGTCTATTTTAACTACAAGATTATTTATATTAGCCACACGTTAACCACCAAAAGCAAACAAACAAACAAACAAAATGCAGCAGATACATAAAATAGAAAAGAATGAAATCAAACCTTATCAGCAAAAGCAAACAGAACTCACCAGACCACAAAGGTAAACAAGAATGAAAGAAAGAACAAAAGATCTACAAAACAACCACAACAGAATCAACAAAATGGAAAGTACCTACCTATCAATAACAGCCTTGAAGGCAAATGAATTAAATTATCCATTTAAAAGATATGAAATGGCAGAACAGATTAAAAAACAAGATCCAACTATATGCTCCTACAAAACTCACTCTACCTGTAAGAACACATCCAATTTGAAAGTAAAGAGATGGAAAATACATTCTAAGCAAAAATAAAAAGTGAGCAGGAGTTGCAAAAATAAAAAGGGAGCAGCAGTGGCTATGATTGTAATAGATAAAACACACTTCAAGTAGAAAACTATGAAAAGGACAAACAAGGTTATTATATAGTGATAAAGGAATCTACTAAGCAAGAGGATAAAACAACTATAAGTGTGTACATACCCAAAACTGGAGTATGCAAATATAGAAAGCAAATATTATTAGATCTAAAGGGAGAAATATTATGTAATACAATAATAGTAGAAGACTTTAATATCCCCCTTGCAACAATGAACAGATTATGCAGACAGAAAATCATAAAAGACACCTTGAACTTAAACTGAACTCTAGACCAAATGGACCTAACATTTACAGAATATCCTACCCAACCGCTACAGAATATACATTCTCCAGGACAGATCATGGTAGGCCACAAAATATGTCTTAACAAACTTAAGAAGATAGAGATCATATCAAATATCTTTTCTAATCATAACAGTATTAAACTAGGAATCAGTAACAGGAGGAACTTCTGAAACTTTACAAATACATGGAACTTCAACAACAGGCTACTGAATAACCAATGGGTCAATGAGGAAATTAAAAGAGAAGTCAAAAATTTTCGAAACAAATGACAACAGAAACACAACATACCAAAATCTATGAGATACAGCAAAAGCAGCACTATGAGAGAAGTCTGTACCTCACAGTACTGTTTATATAAATGCATACATCAAAAGAGTAGAAAGATCTCCAATAAACAACCTCACATTGCACCCTCAAGTAACTGGAAAAGTAGGAACAAAATAAACTCAAAATTAGTAGGAAAAAATAACAAAAATGAGAACAGAAATAAAAAAGAATAAAAATACAAAAGATCAATGAAATGTAAAGTTAGTTTTTTGAAAAGATAAAATCAATAAATCTTTAGCAAGACTAAGAAAAAAAAAGAGATGACAAGTAAAATCTGAAATGAAAACGAAGACATGACAACTAATACCACTAAAACACAAGGGATCATGAAAAGCTTCCAGCTTTTTGTGTAACAACTGGAAAAAGAAAAAGATGCCCATGTTTACTACTTCTACTGAACATAGTAGGTAAATGCAAAAGTAATTGAGGTTTTTGTCATATAGCACTGACAGTCCTAACCAGAGCAAGTGGGCAAAAAAAAAAGGAAAAAAGAAGCATCCAAATTCTAAAGGAGGAGGTAAAATTATCCATTTGCAGACAACATGATCTTACCTCTAAGAAACTCTAAAGAAGTTTTTAAAAAGCTATCGGAATTAAGAAACTAAGTGAAGTTGCAGATACGAAATCAATACACAGAATGACAATTAGCAAGATGACTGACTAGAGATATTTGAAACTCATCTCTCCCACAAGAAAAGACCGTGGGGGACTGGAAGCCCAGGAGGGTGGCAATGTAGACGCCCATCCTCTGTAGCCCCATCTCCTCCACCTGGATTGGACTGGCCCAGAGACAGGAGGGAATTCTCTGTGGGAAAAAGGTAAGCAGAAGAACCCCACCAGCCTCCATTGCCACCAGAAATACCTACAGTTCTTACTATAGGACAATCCCACAGTCCTTGCAAGCCCTGAGCCCAGTTTGGAGTGCAAAGAGGAATTCACACGGCTGCACTGTTCTGGATTAGCAGCATAAAATGTACACTTTCCACTTCCCAATCACCCCTTGTGAGTCAAGATGCTGCAGCACAGCACCACCTTAAGACAAGTGCTACCTCTGGAGTATAATCCAGTCTGGGGTACAGCAGCCACTACACCTCTTCAACACTGGGGCTTCATTTTCATTACACCAAGCCCACACAGGTGGCTAAATAACACAACCCCAGCTGTGCAGAGCCTGGGCCCAGGACTGCCTGTGACTCCGGTCCTACTGCCAGCATGTCTAGCTGGAAGAAAAGTCTGGCAGTCTTGCCCAGGGCAAACCTGCCATTGAGGGAGCCAAACTATTGCACGCCTTCCCCTAAGTAGGAAAAGTCTGTGAGTTACCTGGCAGCTGACAGACCTCCAGGAGCACACAGCAACTATATACACATGCTCAGGGCTTGAGAAGGAATCTGCTGGGCCACCTCTGGCAGACAAATGCCCAGGCTAATCAAGAGCTGGGCACCTAAATCTCAGACATGAGAAACAGCCCCACAGGCTGTCCCTGGCAGACACACCTCCAGGCCAGCCTCGCAGCTGTAACCCCACATTTCAGGATTGAGAAACAGCCCTGCAGGCCACCCCAAAAGGTGTATTCTCAGATAAGAATCTCAGCTGAGCATCTCTGTGCCTGTATGAAAAGCCTCAGAAAAAGCCTTGTGGTCCACCTCCATCAGATATACACCTAAGCCAGCCAAGAGGTTGGACCATCGTGTTCTGAGCCAGAGAAACACCCCCATCCGAACCCCCAGGACAACTAAGCAGCTGTGTGCCTATGTGCTGGGCCTGATACACAGCCCAACAGGCTGCCCCTGGATGAGATGATCCCAAGCTGACTTAGCAGCTGTGTACACATGTGCTTGGTCTGAGAAATAGCCCCACAGGATGTTCATAACAGACACACCACCAGGCGAGCGGAGAAACCAATCAGCTGCATCCTGGGCCTGAAAAACAGACCCAAGGGCCTCTGCTAGCAAATAGGACCCCTGCCCCACTAAGTAGCATTGCAGCCATGTCTGGGGCCTACAAAACAGCTCAACAGACCTCCTGGCAGCCATACCCCCAGGCTGGCCGAGTAAATATATATCCATGCTCCTGGCCAGAGTGGCACTAACTGCAGTGAAGCAGAATGCAAGTTGGTTGACCTATCTTATAAACAAACACACCTCTAACCTAAGAAACAACATGGCAAGCCCAACTCTGGTAAAGCTGAACTACCACTATCACAAATGCTCTCAGCCTGGGCCACTGGGATACTCAAAATCATCACTAGATGGATAACAGCTAATGAAATACATGGAGACTATAGTACTGCATCCACCTGGAAGCAAGGTGCATTAGTCCATTCTCATGCTGCTAATAAAGACACAACCCAGACTGGGTCATTTATAAAGGAAAGAGGTTTAATTGACTCACAGTTCAGCATGGTTGAGGAGACTATAGGAAACTTAAAATCATGGGGGAAGGGGAAGAAAACATGTCCTTCTTCACACAGTGGCAGGAGAGAGAATGAGTGCTAAATGAAAGGGGAAGCCCCTTATGAAACCATCAGCTCTTGTGAAAACTCACAGTCATAAGCAACATGGGGGAAACTGACCCTGTGATTCAATTATCTCCTCTTGGTCCCACCCTTGACACTTGGAGATTATTATAATTTGAGGTGAGATTTGGGTGGGAATGCGGAGTGGAACCATATCATCTGCCCATGGCCCCACCCACATCTCATATCATCGCATTTCATAACACAATCATGCACTTTCAACAGTCCCCCAAAATCTTAACTCATTTCAGCACTAACCCAAAAGTTCAAAGTCTCATCTGAGACATGGCACGTTCCTTGTGCCTATGAATGAGCCTGTAAAATCAAAAGCAAATTAGTTACTTCCTAGATACAATGGGGGTGCAGACATTGGGTAATTACCTTCATTCCAAATGGGAAAATTGGCCAAAACAAAGGGGCTACAGGCCCCTTGAAAGTCTGAAATCCAATAGGGCAGTCATTAAACCCTAAAGTTCCAAAATTCCCTCCTTTGACTCCATGTCTCACATCCAGGTGGTGCAGATATAAGAGGTGAGTTCCCACAGCCTTGGGCAGCTCCCCTCCTGTGGCTTTGCAGGGTACAGTCCCACTCCCAGTTGCTTTCATGGAATAGCATTGAGTATCTGTGGCTTTTCCAGGCCCACAGTACAAGCTGTTAGTGGATCTACCACTCTTGGGTCTGGAGGACAGTGACACTCTTCTCACAGCTCCACTAGGCAGTGCCCCAGTGGGGACTCTGTGTGGGGGCTCCAACCCCACATTTCCCTTCTGCACTGCCCTAGAAGAGGTTCTCCATGAGAGCCCCACTCCTGCAGCAAACTTCTGCCTAGACATCCAGGTGTTTCCATACATCCTCTGAAATCTAAGCAGAGGTGCTCAAACCTCAATTCTTGACTTCTGTACATGCAGAGGCTCAACACCACATGGAAGTCACCAAGGCTTGGAGCTTGCACCCTCCGAAGTAATTGTCCAAGTTGTACCTTGGCCCCTTTTAGCCATGGCTGGAGCTGAAGCAGCTGGGATACAGGACACCATGTTCCCAGGCTGCACAGAGCAGGGGGACACTGCACCCAGTCCAGCAAACCACTTTTCTCTTTAAGGCCTCTGGGTTTGTAATGTAAGTGGCTCCTGTGAAGGTCTCTCACATGCTTTAGAGACATTCTCCCCAGTGTCTTGGTGATTAACACTCTGCTCCTTGCTTCTCATTACTTGCACAAATTTCTACAGCATGCTTGATTTTCCCCAGAAAATGAGTTTTTATTTTCTGTTGCATCACAGCCTGCAAATTTTCCAAACTTGTAAGCTCTGCTTCCTCTCGAACACTTTGCCACTTAGAAATATCTTCTGCCAGATACCCTAAATTATCTCTCTCAAATTCAAATTTCCACAGATCACTAGGGCAGGGGCAAAATGCTGCCAGTCTCTTTGTTCAAGCATAGCAAGAGTCACCTTTGCTTCAGTTCCCAAAAAGTTCCTCATCTTCATCTAAAACCACCTCAGCCTGGACTTCATTGTCCATATCACTATCAGCATTTTGGTCAAAACCATTCAACAAGTCTCTAGTAAGTTCCAAACTTTCCTACATTTTCCTCTCTTGTTCTGAGCCCTCCAAAGTCTTCCAACCCCTGCCTGTTACCCAGTTCCAAAGTCCTTCCACATTTTCAGGTATCTTTACAGCAGCACCCCACTCTCTGGAGAACCAATTTACTGTATTAGTCCATTCTCATGCTGCTAATAAAGACTTGCCTAAGACTGGGTAATTTATAACGGAAAGAGGTTTAACTGACTCACAGTTCAGCATGGCTAGGGAGGCCTCAGGAAACTTACAATCATGGTGGAACGGGAAGCAAACACGTCCCTCTTCATATGGCAGCAGGAAAGAGAATGAGTGCTGAGTGACAGGGGAAGCCCCTTATAGAACCATCGGATCTTGTGAGAACTCACTCACTATCACAAGAGCAGCATGGGGAAAACTGCTCTGCTGATTCAATTATGTCCTTATGTCCACCCCGGTCCTGCCCTTGACATGTGGGGATTGTTACAATTCAAGGTGAGATTTAGGTTGGGACACAGAGCGAAACCACATTAGAAAGCCAATGTACTTCACAAAACTAACACCCCAAGATCCATCTATGCAAAGAAGTCTTTCCCTTGGAAACCTATGCCATAAAAATTGAAGAGACAACTTTTCCACCAAATGTGTGGAAATCAGTGTTGGGATTCATCAAACATGAAAAAGCAAGGAAACATGATACTTTCTCACAGAAGAACAAGAATTCTCCAGTAAAAGACCCCAAACACAAGAAATCTATGAAATGCCAGAAAAAGAAATTGAAATAATAATCTTAAGGAAACTTAGTGAAATACAAGAGAATACAGATAGACCACTCAATGAAATATGGAAAACAATCCATAATCTGATAAATTCAACACAGATTGATATCGTTAAAGAAAGAGCCAAACAGAAATCTTAGTGCTAAAAGATTAATAAAATAAAAATGCAATGAATAGTTTTGACAACATAGTACAACAATCAGAAGAAAGAATTTCTGAACTGGACTTGAATATAGGTATTATGAAATAACACAGGCAAGCAAAAAGAAGAAAAAAAAAAGAATAAAAAGACTGAAAGCCTGCAAGCCAGCAAGATTTATGGGGCACTATTAGGCAAACAAATATTTGACTTATGGCCATTCAAGAATGAGAAGAGAAGGGAAAAGTTAAGGAAATCTTATTTAATGAAATAATGGCAAAAAAACCTTCCAAGTCTTGGGAGAGATATAAGCATCAAGGCCCAGGAAGCTCAAAGAAACCCAAGCAGATTCAACCCTAACAAGTCTTCTCTGAGGCACATTACAGTCAGATTTCAAAAGTCAAAGACAAAGAAGGGATTCTAAAAACACCAAGAGAAAAGTATCAAGTCACATATAAGGGAACCTCCGTTCGACTACAAAATACTGGAAAAAGCAAACTGCCACTCAAGAATATTACACCCCAGCAAAACTGAGATTGAGAAATGAAAGAGAAGCAACATTTTTGACAGGAAAGCAAAAAGTAGGAATTCACCACTGGACCGGCCTTACAAGAAATGCTCATGGAGTCTTACATCTGGAAGTGAAAAGGAAAAAAAAAAAAAAAAAAAAAAAAAAACTCCACCATGAAAACATGCAAAACTATAAAAAGAACTGGTAGAGCCAATGCACAAAGGAGAAAAAGAAAGGAAACAAACATTATCACTACAGAAAACCACACTATTTCAAAAATAAGCAAGAGAGAGGATATACAAAACAGTGAGAAAACATGAGTCCTTACACGGCAATAATCTTGAATATAAACAACTTAAATTCCTCACTTTAAAAAATATATACTAACTGAATGGATTAAAAAATAAAAACCAACTACATGGTGCCTACAATGAATACTTTAGTGGTAAAGAAATACAGAGACTGAAAGAGAATACATAAGAAAGAATATTTCCATGCAAAAAAAAAAAAAAATCAAAAGCAAGCAGGATGACTTATACTCTCATCAGACAAAACAGAATTCAAGTTAAAATCTATAAAAAGAGACAAAAGGACACTATATATAGTAATAAAATTATAAACTCAGCAAGAGAATAAAGCAATTATAAACACCTAAGTTTCCAACACTGGCATACCAAGATATATAAAGCCAATGTTATCAGATCTTCAAGGAGAGATTAGACTCCCAATGCAATAATAGTTAATGACTTCAATATCTTACTCTCAGCATTGGACAGATGATCTAGACAAAAAAAATCAACAAGGAAACACCAGATTTAAATTGCATTATACATCAAATAGACCTAACAGATATTTACAGACCATTTCACCCAAAAGCTGCAGAATATACATTCTTCTCACCAGCACACGGAACGTTCTTCAGAACTGGCCATATATTCAGACACAAAATAACTCTCACAATGTTTTACAAAGTCTACATCATATCAAGTATCTTATCTGACCACAAAGTAATAAAACTAGAAGTCAATACAAAGAGGAACAATTGAAACAATACAGATGCACTGAAATTAAGTATGTTCCTGAATGACCAGTGGGTGAAGAAAGTAATTAATAACGACATTTAGAAATACCTTAAACAAATTAAAATAGACACTCTATGCCAAAACTTATGGGACACAGAATAAAAACCAATATTAACAGGCAAATTTACAGTAATTAATGCCTACATCAAAAAAATACAAAGATTTCAAATAAACAACTTAACAATAAATCTCAAAGAACTAGAAAAGCAAGAACAAATCAAACCTAAAATTAGTTAGAAGGAAATAAAGAACAAAAATTGGAGCAGCATGAAACAAAATTTGGACTAAAAATTACAAAAAGAACAATGAAATAAAAAGTTGTTTTCTGAAAGATAAGCAAAATAAACAAAGTATTAGCTACACTGAATTGAGGAAAGACCCACATAAAATCAGAAATGAAAAAGAAGACATCACAATACAACCACAGAAATACAAAGGATCATTAGAGACTACGATGACAATTATATACCAATAAATTTGAGTACCTAGAATAAATGGATAAATTCTTGGACACATACAACCTACCAAGATTGAACCAAGAAGAAATAGAAAACCTGAACAGACCAGTAACAAGTAACAAGATTGAATCAGTAATCAAAAGTCTCCCAAAAAAGAAAAGTCCAGGCCAGGCACAGTGGCTCATGCCTGTAATCGAAACACTTTGAGAGGCCAAGGTCGGCAGATCAGGAGATCAAGACCATCCTGGCTAACACGGTGAAACTCCATCTCTACTGGAAAAAAAAAAAAAAAATACAAACACTTAGCCAGCCATGGTGGTGGGCACCTTTAGTCCCAGCTACTCGGGAGGCTGAGGCAGGAGAATGGCATGAAACCAGGAGGCGGAGGTTGCAGTGAGCCGAGATTGTGCCACTGCACTCCAGCCTGAGAGACAGAGCAAGACTCCGTCTCAAAAAAAAAAAAAAGTTCATCTCACAGAATTACTGAATACAACAGTAGTTACCAGAGACTAGGGAGGGTAGAGGATAGGGGGGCAGTGGGAGCTAGGCAGAGGTTAGTCTGTGGGTAGAAAGTTACAGGTACAAGGAAAAGTTCTGGCATCATATTGCACAGTAGGATGACTACAGTCAACAAAAAAACACTGTGTATCTAAAATAACTATAAGAGAGGATTTTGAATGTTCCTACCACAAAGAAATGATAAATATTTGAGGTTCTTGATGTGCTAATTACTCTAATTTTATCGTTACACAATGCATATGTGTATGGAAACATTGCATTGTACCCTATCAATATATAATTATGTGTCAATTACAAGTAAAATAATTTATAAAATGTAGTGTAATTTAATATATATGTAAGAAAAGCAATAAATATATGAAATTAGTAGAATAAGCTTCAGACCTCAATTCAGAGTAGATAATCATGTAGTACCTTGCAGAGAAGAGAGAAGGACAGTTAACCATGGTAGAGTGCAGATAAAACCTACGTCAGAGGGAGTCAAACATTGAATGGGGAAAACCACTAAGACCAAGTTTGAGACATCCGAGATCAAAGCAATCGCTCCTGAGAAATCAAAAAGACAGCGATTAAAAATGTGTGGGGCTGATGGTGGCATCTTGGAGAGAGGCATTTCAGAAGGCTTGTGAAGGGAAAGAAGTAAGCAGTGGGGTGAGGTGCAGTAGCTCAAGCCTGTAATCTCAGCACTTTGGAAGGTCAAGGCGGTCAGATCACAAGGTCAGGAGTTCAAGACCAGCCTGACCAACATGGTGAAACACCATCTCTACTAAAAATACAAAAATTACCTGGGTGTGGTAGTGCATGCCTATAATCCCAGCTACTCAGGAGGCTGAGGCAGGAGAATCACTTGAACCCAGGAGGCAGAGGTTGCAGTGAGCCTGGGCAAGAGAGCAAAACTCCATCTCAAAAAAAAAGAAAAAAAAAAAAAGAAGCAGTGGAAATGTTGAAATATAGAAAAAAATCAGAAGACATGTTATCACTTTCTTTCCTCATCACCCCAAAAAAAATACATGAAAGATTTTACCACCCCCAAAGAAGAGGGTGCTGTTAACTAAGACATCTAGAAAACAACCAAAACTTCAGAATAACGGAGAGAAAAATCTGTTATTGGTAGTCCAGGAAAATATAAGACATTCAAAATAAGTAACAATGGCAAAAGCCATCCCTACAAGGCTACAGAAGGGGAAAAGATTAAAAACATTTTAACTGATAAAAATCCCCTAAAATAAACTCAAAGCAGAGAAAAGCTGCATTACAATATCCCAAAGGAATTTAGTATCTTTAAACAACTGTTTGGAGATATTTCAAAAGATTTTGAATTTTATATTGAAATCTTTCAATATAAATGGATTATAAAGGGAAGCTATGAAATGAGAGTCAATTAAATTCAAAAGAAACTGAAAACAAACTCAAAATTATCTCAGAAGTGAAAGTTAAATTTAATCACAATGTATGTAAGAGAATAGATACAACTTTAAATATGCTAAGGAGAACTGAGAAATGAAAACATACCAGGAAACAAAAATACTATAACAAAGAAATTTATTTTTTAACAAAGGATTATAGAGTGATAAGTAGATAAACAACAATCCATCAAATTACTGAAGTTCCTAAATATATACCAATGTTGTATATTCTGACAATGTAGAGATAACACAGTTTTTAAAAAGAGAAGAGAAGGAAAAGAGAAAAAGGAACATGAAATAAGCATGGTGACTGCCCTAAATATATGATGTAGGAATTGAAATGTATTCCCTTGAAGCTGACAAACTAAAAAAAAACAAACCAGGCTCAAATAAGAAAACATATACTGAAAGTATCATTTTTTAAAAAATGAGTATAAAAGCAACAACTAGAACAAATATGTTCAAATCTGCCAATAAAGTAAAATTTAAAAGAGGAAAACACATACCTCATGGAGGAAAACATACAATAAATATAGCATCAATTAATACGAACAGAAGCATAACATTAAAAAAATGACAAACCTGAGACCACACTTAACAAGCCATAACAATAACTGTAAATGGGCTTGGCCCACCTATTTTTTTTAAAAGACTTTCGATTGATTCTCAAAGCAAAATACAAGTCTACACTGTATGCAAGACATAAGATCCTCCTAAAACAAAATAATCCAGAAAGATTATAAATAAAAGGCAATGCACGGACAAATGTATGTGAAACAAATGCAAACACTGAGAAAACAGGATTTGCAATACTGATATTAGACACACAGGGAAACTCATGCCAAAAAATAATTAAACAAAAAAGAGTGCTTTGCAATACTAAGAAGAACAATTTGTAATAAAAGTATCAGTTATGAATCTATGCACCAAAATCCCACAGCAATGGCATACATAGAGCAGAAATGACAAACATGCGAAGAGAAACTGACAGAAACACATTCATAACAGAACACCACTCTTAGTCTAACAAAGGTAAAATAAAGAAAATATAAATAAATATGTAAAAGAAATAACAAGGTATATCTAATACATATCAAATATATAATCTTAAAAAGAAAAATATGTATTTTAAAATACTTAACTGGCAAATGGTTATGGTACATATTCAAGACGTGCAATGTTATGATTTCATATATTCTTTTTTTTTTTTTTTGAGACAGAGTCTCACTCTGTCACCCAGGCTGGAGTGCAGTGGCACAATCTCTGCTCACTGCAACCTTTGCCTCCTGGGTTGGAGTGATTCTCCTGCCTCAGCCTCCTGAGTAGCTGGGATTACAGGTGCACGCCACCACACCTGGCTAATTTTTGTATTTTTAGTAGAGATGAGTTTTTACCATGTTGGTCAGCCTGGTCTCGAACTCCTGACCTCATGTTCCACCCACCTTGACCTCCGAAAGTGCTGGGATTACAGGCGTGAGCCACCGTACCCAGCCTTGGTATACATATTCTATAATGATTATCACCATCAAATTAACAATCCATCACCATTTGTTCTTAACCACATATGAAACATTCACGAAAAATGAATCACAAAGTCAATTACTTCTACAAAATATAAATGATGGAAACATTATCTTATCACATTGCAATAAAACTAGGAATTAATGGCCGGGTGCGGTAGCTCACACCTGTAATCCTAGTACTTTGGGAGGCCAAGGCGGGCAGATCACAAGGTCGGGAGATCGAGACCATCCTGGCTAATGCAGTGAAACCCTGTCTCTACTAAAAATACAAAAAATTAGCCAGGCATGGCGGTGGGCACCTGTAGTCCCAGCTACTTGGGAGACAGGCAGGAGAATGGCGTGAACCCAGGAGGTGGATCTTACAGTGAGCCGAGATCTCGCCACTGCCCTCCAGCCTGGGCGACAGAGAGAGACTCCATCTCAAAACAAAAACAAAAACAAAAACTAGGAATTAATTTTTTAAATTGTAAAACTCTCACTTCAAAATTGAAAGTCTCTCAAACAATTTGTTGAATAGACTAATAACAACATGTAGAATTCTAAAATTAATAATGGAAACATTCCATATCAGTACCTACTGGATACAATATAAACACTGATCAAAGAAAAATGTGTAGCCTCACGTACTTACATACCTAAAAATAAAAGAATTTTTAAAAGTTAAATTATGAACTCAAAAGAATGAAGCTAAGTACCCTGGATCATGTCTGTAATCTCAGTGCTTTGGAAGGGCAATGCATGACAATGGCTTCCAGTCAGGCTGGACCAACGGGGCAATATAAGGAGACATTATCTCAAAATATAAAATAAAATAAATAGCCCAGTGTGATATTATGTGCCAGTAGTTCCTGCTACTCAGGAGGCTGGAACAGGAGAATTACATAAGCCCAGGAATTCAAGGCTGAGGCTACAGGTAACTATGATCTGGCTAGTGTACTCCAGCCTAGGGACAGAGCAAGACCCTGTCTTTAAAAACAAACAAACAAACAAAAAACAAGCAAACAAACAAAAAAACGGTTCCCAGACAAGATGGAGATGGCTGACTAGACGTAGCCAGCAGGAACATATGCCATGGAGGGACTAAGACATAGGGAACACTGGTGCAGTCTGAGCAGATATTCAGAGGGAAGGCACTGAGAACAGAGGGAGAACACAGATGCTGGGCTGAAGGAAGAGGAAGCTGGGAACTCTGCTGGGGCTACTGCACAGCAGGATTCCTTCCTGGCCCCCAGAGGCTACTGGCAAAGGGGTGAATTGAACAGTCAAGGAATGACCTACTCTTGCTATTGACCTCTGGAATCATGGCAACGATAGATCGATGACACCCATGGATACTTGAGCTGGCAGAGATTGCTGCTTAGAGAAGGGGGAGGGGTAGGACTCCAGCCTCTGCAGTGCCCAGAGGGTTTGTTGCAGGAATGTCTTCAATGGAGTATGACCAGAGATGCCTATACGCCAAGATTCGCCATGTGCCCTTTGGAGACTTTGGCCTTAGAGGAACTGTTAGACCTGAACAGAGCAAGGTGGCCTTGCTTGTAAGATGGGGCAATCTGACTTGAGCGCCCCCCTGTCAGCTGGCCTCTTCCAGGGCCCCAGCCTGGCTATGCATGCTTGCAGTACATCCTTGTATGCCAACCAGAGTGCCTCCAGCACTGAACCCCTTATAACACAATCAAACCCCCAAGAACGTCAACAAGGTAAAAGAAAAAAAAATCCAAAGAACAGCAACTTCAAAGATTAAAGGAATATCAGCCCAAAAAATGAAAAAGAACTGGCACAAGAATTTAGGCAACTCAAAGAGAATGAGTGCCTTCTTGCCTCCAAACAACTGTACTACTTCCCCAGCAATGGTTCTTAACCAGGTCGAAATGACTGAAATGACAAAAATATAATTCAGATATGGATAGGAATGAAGATCATCAAGATTCAGGAGAAAGTCGAAACCCAAGCCAAGGATCCTAGGGGATACAATAAAACAATCCAGGAGATAAAAGATGACATGGCTATTCTAAGAAGGACCAAATTGATCTGATAGAGCTGAAAAACTCATGTTGAGAATTTCACAAAACAACTGCAAATATGAACAGCAGAATAGACCAAGCTAAGAAACGAATCTCAGAGCTCGAAGACCAGTTCTCTGAGATAATTCAGCCAGAAAAAAATAAAAAAATAAAGAAGAATGAACAAAAACTCTAAGAAATATGGGATTATATAAGGAGACCAAGCCTGTGACTCAGTGGCATCCCTGAAAGAGAAAGCAGGAAAGAAAGCAACTTGGAAAACATATTTCAGAATATCATTCATGAACGTTTCCCCAGCCTTGTTAGAGGCCAACATTCAAATTCAAAACATGCAGAAAATCCCTGAAATATACTACATAAGAAGACCATCCCCAAAACACATATTCTTCACATTCTCCATGGCCAAAATCAAAGAAAATGTTGAAGGCAGTTAGAGAACGGGTAAGTCACCTACACAGGGAAACTCATCAGGCAAACAGCAAACCTTGCAGCAGAAACCCCACAAACCAGAAGACATAGGGGTCCTATACTCAGTATTATTAAAGCAAAGAATTTCCAACCAAGAATTTTGTATCCAGCCAAACTAAGCTTCATAAGTAAAAGAGAAATAAGATCCATTTCATTTTTTATCAAAAATAAAAAAGAAAACAAACAAAAGATCCATTTCAGGCAAGCAAATGAACAGACCAATAATGAGTTCTAAAATTGAATCAGTAATTAAAAGCCTACCAACCGGAAAAAACCCAGGACCAGTTGGGTTCATAGACAAAATCTCCCAAATGTACAAAGAAGAGCTAGTACCATTGCTACTGAAACTATTCCAAAAATTGAGGAGGAGGGATTTCTCCCTAACTCATTTTATAAGGTCAGCATCATCCTGATACCAAAACCTGGCAGAGACACACAAAAAAATAAAACTTCAGGTCAAAATCTTTGATGAATATCGACACTAAAATCCTCAATAAAATACTGGCAAACTGAATCCAACAACACATCAAAACACTAATCCATAAAGATCAAATAGACTTTATCCCTAGAACACAAGTTCAACATATTCAAATCAATAACTGTGATTCATCACATAAATAGAACTAAAAATAGAAAATATTTGATTATCTCAATCGATGGGGAAAAGGCTTTTGATAAATTTCTACATCCCTTCATGTTAAAAACCCTCAACAAACTAGGCACTGAGAAAACATACTTCAAAATAATAAGCACTATCTATGAAAAATCTTGTAGGCAGAACATACTGAAAGCAGAAATGAAGACTTTCCCAGAAAAACAAAAGCTAAGGGATTTAATCAATATCAGACCTATCCTACAAGATATACTAAAGGCAGCACTTCATTCAGAAAGAAAAGGATATTGATGAGCAATAAATAATCACCTAAAGGTACAAAACTCACTAGTAATAATAAGTGCATCAAAAAACTCAGAATATTACAACACTGTAACTGTGGTGTGTAAACTACTCAAGTAGAAAGACTAAATGATGCGTCATTCAAAAATAGTAACTACAACATTTCAAGACATAGTACAATAAGATATAAATAGAAACAACAAAAAGTTAAAGAGTGAGGAAAAAGTTTAAGGCATAAAGCTGTTATTAGTGTTCCTTTTGCTTGCTTGTTGGTTTATGCAAATAGCGTTAAGTTGTTATCAGGTTAAAATAATGGGTTACAAGATAATATCTGCGAGCCTCATGGTAACCTCAAACCAAAAAAGACATACAATGGAAACCCAAAAAGTAAAAAGCAAGAAACTAAATCACATCACTGGTGAAAATCACCTTCATTAAAGGAAGACAGAGAGGAAAGAAAGAAGAGAAAACCCCAAAATAACCAGAAAACATAACAAAATGACAGGACTAAGTCCTTACTTATCAATAACATTACATGTAAATGGACTTAAGCCTTCAATCAAAAGACAGACTGGTTAACTGCATGGGGAAAAAAAAGACCCATTGAGCTATTGCCTAAAAGAAACACATTCACCTATAAAGACACACACAGATTGAAAATAAAGGGATGGAAAAAGTTGTTCCATGCCAATGGAAACCAAAAAAGAGCAGGAGTTTCTATACTTAGACAAAATAGATTTCAGGACAAAAACTGTAGGAAGAGACAAAGAAGGGCACTATATAATGATAAAGGGGTCAATAGGGCAAGAGGCTGTAACAATTTTAAACATATATGCACCCAATAGAGCCGCACCCAGATATATAAAGGAAATATTATTACAGCTGAAGAGGGAAAGAAACTTCAATACAATAATAGCTGGAGACTTCAATACCCCACTTGCAGCACTGGACAGATCTGCCAGACAAAACATCAGCAAAGAAATATTAGATATAATCTGCACTATAGACCATATATATCTAATAGATATTTACATACCATTTCACCCAAGAGCAGCAGAATACACATTCTTTTCCTAAGCACATGGATCATTCTCAAAAGAAGACCATATGTTAAATCACAAAACAAATCTTAAAACATTCAAAAAATTTGAAATAATATGGAACATCTTCTCTGACCACAATAAATAACACTAGAAATAACAGGAGCAATTTTGAAACCTCTATAAATGAATTAAACTATATGCTCCTGAATGACCAGTGGGCCAATGAAAAAACTAAGAAGGAAATTGAAAGATTTCTTGAAACAAATGGTAATAGAAACACAACATATCAAAACCTATGGAATACAACAAAAGCGGCACTAAGAGGGAAGTTGATAGCTCTAAGTGCCTACATCAACAAGAGGAAACACTTCAAATAAATAACCTAACAATGCATCTTAAGGAACTTAAAAAGCAACAGCAAACCAAACCCAAAATTAGAGGGAGAAAAGAAACAACAGAGACCAGAGTAGAAATGAAATTTAAATGAAAAAAACAGCAAAAAGATGAAGAAGCTGGTCTTTTGACGTTAAATTGACAAGGCTGTAGCCAGAGAAAATAAGAAAGAGAGAAGATACAAATAAATCAAGTCAGACATGAAAGAGGAGATATTACAGTTGATACTGCAGAAATTCAAAGGATAATTAGTGGCTACTATGAGCAACTGTATGTCAATAAATTGTAAAATTTACAAGAAATGAACAAATTCCTAGATACATACAACTTACCAAAATTGAACCAGGATGAAACCCAAAACCTGGACAGACCAATAACACGTATCAATATTCAAGCCGTGACAAAAAAGTCTCCCATTAAAGAAAAGCCAGGGACTTCATAGTTTCACTGCTGAAACTGTTAAGTAAGAACTAATACCAATCCCACTCACACTATTTCAGAAAATACAGGAGGGGGAAATACTTCCAAAGTCAATCTACAAAGCCAGTATTGCCGTGATACCAAATTCAGACAAAGACACATCAATAAAAGAAAACTATAGACCAAAATCTCTGATGAATATTGTTGCAAAAATTCTCAACAACATACTAGCAAACTGAATTCAGCAATACTTTAGAAAGATCATTCATCATGACCAACCGGGATTTATCCCTGGGATGAAAGGATGGTTCAACATATGCAAACCAATCAGTGTGATACATCGTATCAACAAAATGAAGAATAAAAACCATAGGATCATTTCAATTTATGCTGAACAAGGATCTGATAAAATTTAAACACTCCTTCATGATTTAAAAATAAACCATCAAAAGCTGGGCATGAAGGAAAATACTTCAATATAATAAAAGCCATATATGACAGACCCACAGCAGTATCATATTGAAGAGGAAAAAACTGAAAGCCTTTTTTTAAGATCTGGAATGCAACAAGGATGCCCACTGTCACCACTGTTATTCAACATTGTACTGGAAGTCCTAGCTAGAGTGATCAGATGAGAGAAAGATATAAACTGCATTAAATTGGAAAGGCAGAAATCAAATTATCCTTCTTTGCAGATGACATGATCTTACATTAGCAAAAACTTAAAGGACTTCACAAAAATACCTGTTAGAACTGACAAAAATTCAGTAAAGTTGCATAATACAAAATCAACATATCCAAATCAGTAGCATTTCTATATGCCAACAGTGAACAATACAAAAAAGAAATCTAAAAAGTAATCCCATTTACAATAGCCACGCATAAAATTAAATATCTAGGAATTAACAAAGACGTAAAAGATTTCTAAAATGAAAACTATGAAACACTAATGAAATAAATTGAACAGAACACCAAAAAAAAAAAAAGGAAAAATATCCCATGTTCATGGATTGGAAGAATCAATATTGTTAAAATGTGCGTTCTAGCCAAGGCAATTTAGAGATTCAGTGCAAGCCCTATCAAAATACCAACAACATTATTCACAGAAATGAAAAAAATCCTACAATTGATACGCATCACAAAAAAACTCAGAATAGCCAAAGCTGTCCTAAGAAAAAAGAACAAACCTGGAGGAATGATATTACTTGACAAGTAACCAGAACAGTATGGTACTTGCATAAAAACAGACACATAGACTAATGGAACAGAATACAGAATGCAGAAACCAACCTACACGCCCTCAGTGACTCAGTGTTGACAAAGGTGCCAAGAACACACACTGGGGAAAAGCTAGTCTCTTCAGTAAATGGTGTTGGGAATCCTGGATATCTGTAGGCAGAAGAATGAAACTTGACCCCTCTCTGTGACCATATACAAAAATCAAATCAAAATGGATTGAAGACTTAAATCTAAGACCTCAATTTATAAAACTAGTAACAGAAAAGATGGGTGAAACTCCGGGACATTGGTCTGGGCAAAGATTTCTTGAGCAATATACCCCACAAGCACAGGCAACCAAAGCAAAAATGGACAAATGGGATCATACAAAGGTAAAAAGCTTCTGCACAGCAAAGGATACAATTAACACAGTGAAAGAGACCACCCAAAGTATGGGGGAAAATATTTGCAAACTACCCCTCTGAACAAAGGATTAATAACCAGGATATATAAGTGGCTCAAATAACTCTATAGGAAAGAATATAATCATCTGATTAAAACTGAGCAAAAGATTTGAATAGACATTTTTCAAAAGAACACATACAAATGGCAAACAGGCATATGAAAAGGTGTTCAACATCAATGAGCCTCAAAGAAATGGAAATCAAAACTTTAACAAGGTATCATTTCACCCCACCCAAATGGCTTATATCCAAAAGACAGACAATACCAAGTGCTGGTGAGGATGTGAAGAAAAGGAAATCCTGTACACTATTGGTGAGGATGTAAATTGAGACAGCCTCTATGGAGAACAGTTTGTAGGTTATTCAAAAATCTAAAATTTGAGCTACTGTATGATCCAGCAATCTCATTGCTGGGTATATATCCCAAAGAAAGAAAACCAGTATATTGAAGTGATATCTGTACTTCTATATTTGTTGCAGCATTGTTTATAATAGCTAAGATTTGGAAGCAACTTAAGTGCCTATCAACAGATGAATGCATAAAAAAATCTGGTACATATACACAATGAAGTACTATTCATCCTTAAAAAAAGAACAAGATCCAGTTACTTTCACAAACATGGATGAAACTGGAGATCATTATGTTAAGTGACATAAGCCAGGAACAGAAAGACAAACAATGCACATTCTCACTTTTTTGTGGGGTCCAAAATTCAGAATAATTGAACTAATAGACATGGAGCATAGAAGGATGGTTTCCAGAAGCCAGGAAGTGGAGTGGGGAGGTAGGTGTCGATAATAGGTACAAAAAAAATAGTTACAAAGAATCAATAAGATCTACTATTTTATAGCACAACAGGGTGACTATAGTCATTAAAAACTTAATTTTATATTTTTAAATTACTTGAAATATAATGGTTTATAAATCAAAGGATAAATGGTTGAGGAGATGGATACCCCATTCTCCATGATGTGCTTATTTCACATTAAATGTCTGTATCAAAACATCTCATGTACCCTATAAATATATACACCTTATGTGCCTACAAAACTTTTGAAATTTTTTAAATTAAAAAATAAATTTAAAAAAAAATTATCAACAGAGTAAACAGACAATCTATAGAATGGGAAAAATATTCACAAACTATGCTTCTGACTAAGGTCATAAAATAAAGAATCTAATTAAAAAGTAGCCAAAAGACATAGACACTCTTCTAAAAAAGACATACATGTGACTGACAAGCCTATGGAAAAAAAGTCCAACATCACTAATCGTTAGAGAAATGTAAATCAAAACCACAATGCAATACCGTCTTACACCAGTCAGAATGTCTACTATTAAAAAATTAAAAAATAACAGATGCTGATGAGGTTACCAAGAAAAGGTAATGCTTATACACTGCTGGCAGGAATGTGAATTAGTTCATCGATTGGGGAAAGCAGTTTGGCAATTTCTCAAAGAACTCAAAGCAGAATTATCATTAAAAACAGCAATCCTATTATTGGATATATACCCAAAGTAATATAAATTGTTCTACCATAAAGAAATATGCACACTTTTGCTCATTGCAGCACTATTCCCAGTAGCAAAGACATCAAACCAACCTAAATGCCCACTGATGGTAGACTGAATAAAGAAAATGTGGTACATATACACTATGAAATACTATGTAGCCGTAAAAAAGAATGAGATCATGTCCTTTGCAGCAACAACAATGAAGGTAAGAGCCATTATATTACATGAACTAACACAGAAAACCAAATACTACATGTTCTCACAAGTAGAAGCTAAATTGAGTACACATGGACACAAAGAAGGGAACAACAGACACTGGGAATTACTTGAGGGTGGACGGAAGGAGGAGGGTCTGGACTGAGAAACTACCTATCAGATACTATGCTTACCACAGAGGTGACTAAATAATCTGTACATCAATCCCCAGTGATACACAGTTTACCTATATAACAAACCTGCACACATACCTTTGAACCTAAAAGTTTTTTAGAAAGGGTTGATAAAGAAAAAGTAAATCAAAAGAAAGCATAAGGAAAGGAAAATGTGAGATAAAAACAGAAAAATAGTAAATATAATAAGAACTTTAGTACCTTGAAAAAAAATAAAATAGACAAATTAGTAAGAAAGGAAATAAGCATAAAAGCAAAAAAAAAGACAAGAAAAAATAATAATTTAACTCTAATTATAAGGGACTATTTTGCACGACTCTATGCAAATACATTTGAAATCTGCACTCGTTACTATCCAATAGAACTTCTAAATCATGAAAATGTCCTCCATCTGTACTGTCCAATAGGTAGCCACTAGCCATATGTGTTGAGTGAATACCTGTACACTTAAATGTGGCTCATGTGACTGAGAAACTGAATGTTCTATTTTATTATAGTTAATTTAAATTTGAATAGCCTCATGCAGCTAGTGGCTATTGCATCAGAAAGCATAGAAGATGAAATTGAAATTTTCATAAGACAGTGTTACCAAAGTTAAATCCAAAAGAGTATTTAAAAAAAAAAAAAAAAAAAAGCTTAAACAGACCAACTCTATAAAAGAAATAAAGTTATCAAAGAATCTCAATCTCTCTCTAACACACACACTACACACACACACACAGGTGTTACAAGGAAAAGGAAAGCTCTTCTTTATAATATAGAACAGGGTTTTGGCAAATTACTATCCATGGCCCAAATCCTGCTGCAGACTGTTTTCCTGCAGTCCATGAGCTAAGAATATTTTTTTACACAGCTAAAGAAAAAATAGAATATGTAACTGTAACAGAGACCATATGTGGCCCACAAAGCCTAAAATACTTAGAATGTGGCTCTTTACTGGAAAAATTTACCGGTCCCTGATCTAGAAAAATGACTGAAATTTAAAATCACCATTTTGCAAATACCACCAAGGTAATAATATGAGATTCTGGCAAACAATTACTCCTAACACTATAGGCTAACATAAAGTACACAAGTGGAAACTTGTATTTAAAATGAAAAGATCAACTTTAGCTTCACCAATACTGAAACAAAGTGACATTACAAACTCCTGATGTAATGCAATGGGAAATGTAGTTATTTGCTGAAACATTGTATCCATAATCAAATCCAGAGGGAACAGTTGGATGAATCCAGTTTGAGGAACATTCTATGAGACAATTAGTCTGGACTCTTCAAAAATGTCAAGGTTGTAAAAGATGAGGAAAAAGGGTGGAGGGTGAACAATACTGTACACTGATGAAAATAAGAAACATTACAAAAAATCCAATAGATGATCCCTAATATAAAGAATATTTGAGAGCAATTGGAGACATTTAAATTTAGACAGTATACTACATAATATTAATTGTCAGTAGCAAATGTCTTGTGATTGTTATTGTAATATAAAAGAATGTGCTAATTTTAGGAAAAATACCTTAAGTATTTTCGTATGATCTTGATGTCTGCAACTTGCTCTAGAGCAGTTCAGAGCTCTCCCAAAATGTGTGTATTGGCATGTATATGTGCATGTGTGTAAGAGAAAGAATGAGTGTGTGTATGAAGAGGGAAAGAGATACAGAGACACACAACGCCAGTCTCAGAAAATGCTAACAATTTGTGAGTCTACGTAAAGGGTACATGCGTCTTTATGGTACTTCTTTTTCAACTTGTGTGTGTTTAAAGTTTTATTAAAAGTTGGAAAAAAATTAAAGGCACTTGTTTATTCAGGGTGAATATGGTCTTCAAATTTATTTGCTAGATGCTGGTTTCCTGTAGTTTTTAATACTTTCGTGCCACCTGATTGCCTGATGACTAAAATAAACTTAGCTAAGAAAGAAAAATCTGTGTAGACATAAAGCCAAACAATTTCTCCACTGAAAAGGAAAAGAAAGTATTAAGCTCATTGGCAAGTAATATTGTTATAAATTGTTATTCGCCTAATGCAGTGTAACCAATTATTGCCTTGTGTCAGCATCTACTAGTAAGGAGAGACAAACAGGCAGTATTTATATACAATTACACTAAGGCAAATTCCTTATAGCCTGAAAAACAATATATCAGACATTAATAAAAGACACAGGAGGTGTTTCTTCATGATTTACAGGACAAGAAACCACATTATCTCCTTTTATTATATGAGTAACTATTTTGGGAAACATATATTCAGGTTTATGGTTATAATAGACAAGAATACAAGGTGCATAAGCAACTCTGTCATCTTTCATCATTACAATCTCGCCAATCTGGAATGCAGCAAAAAGTGACATAAGTAGGAAGGGGCATTGGCTTAAGAGGAAGAAGACCAGAGTTACGGCTTCAGCTCTGCTTCTAAATAGCACCAATATTTTTTGGTAAATCACTTCCCTTCTCTGAGCTTTAGTTTCCTCCTCTATTAAATGTGGCAGCTGAACTAAATTAAGATTGTTGGAACTGCAAGATCAAGGGCTATTTATTCTTCAAGGACTGGGACACCAGATGGCAATTTAGAACAATTTTATAAGAAATAAAAATTTAATGTGATGTGAATATTATTCATTAGAATTCAATGGGACACAGGGAGAGGAGACCAAGAGATAGCTAAAAATGATTATCAGCTTCAGGGAATCACTCTCTTCTAAGACGTAGGGGCTGCATTTGGTGGGGAGAGACACTTGACCAGAGGCCTAGAACATTTTGGATGAAGAATGGCCCCAAGAGGAAGGGTGGAGACTATATTGGGCCAAGAAGAATGCCACTGACTGCTTGTTGTGTGATATGACTTTTCTATCCAAACCCACAAAAATCTTTATATACTTGGTGGGCTATACCTTTTTAATGAATCTTAGAAAGAAGTAATATTTGGCAACCAGGTAGCAACAGAAATTGAAAACTCCCCCAGAAATAGAAGTGAATTCTAAGGAAGTTAATCCAGAAATGCCCCAAAACTATGAAACTGGGGTATAGAGAGCACCCCTTCATTAAACTCCATCTTAGAAAAAGACTCTATTGGCCGGGCGCGGTGGCTCAAGCCTGTAATCCCAGCACTTTGGGAGGCCGAGACGGGCGGATCACGAGGTCAGGAGATCGAGACCATCCTGGCTAACACGGTGAAACCCCGTCTCTACTAAAAAATACAAAAAACTAGCCGGGCGAGGTGGCGGGCGCCTGTAGTCCCAGCTACCCGGGAGGCTGAGGCAGGAGAATGGCGTAAACCCGGGAGGCGGAGCTTGCAGTGAGCTGAGATCCGGCCACTGCACTCCAGCCCGGGAGATAGAGCGAGACTCCGTCTCAAAAAAAAAAAAAAAAAGAAAAAGACTCTATTTTATATTTCATATGGCACTTTGCCAACAAGGATAAGATGCTTTACTTAACAAACAAAAATATAAAGATTGCATCCAACCAGATAAGCACACAAACAAGCCCACTCTTTCACTAGAGGTTCTCACCAGAGGACTCTGTGACTATAAAAACAAAAATCAGACCTTCAGCAGCTCCAAACAGCTGCCTTAACTGACCAAGGCTTGCAGTCACCTATGATAAGCGGTTGGCATCTACCTCTAAAGGCTCTGCCACATCAAAGACTCTTCCTTTGGAGAGTCCATGTGGAGACCAATGGACCAGACCAGGAATCCTTTTGTCTTCTTCGTTCCCGCTGGGACTTCCTCATTAACCCTTTCTCCTCTATCTTTCTCCTCTTGATGTTAAGTGTTACTTTTGTTTGTTGTGGAATGTTTAACCTATAATATTTATATATTGATTAAATATGCTATTATGTATGGTATGTAATCTAGACTGATTTGTGGTGTGGATTGAGCCTGTGTGCCCATGGCTCTGACTACGGAGTGAATGGAAAGTACTAAGGAGAATTGTCTCCTTGGGAACTCCATGTAGCTTGTGGCTTTTGTGATTAAAATAGTTATCAATAGAAGTCTGACTCTGTGAAAAGACACACACACATGTGTGAACCTGGACACCTCTAACCCTGCACTGCTCATGACATGGGACTTTAAGAAAAAATTGCCTAAACTACTGAGGACATGGATGCCACCAAGTGAGGTATGGGTTAAATCAAACAGAGTAAAACCATAGGTGAGTAGAATGCTTCGGAAATTGATTATCTGATGAACTCTGAGTTACTTTGGAAAACTTGTCAGTCTATTCTGTTGTGTGTAAGTTTTTTTGTTTTTTCGTTTTTTAAGTACATAAGCAAATTTTCTTTCCTAAATAGGCACAGTCTCCTGAACATTACTTAATCTTCCTTTGATCATTTTACATTTTGTAGTATCTCTGAGTCATTATTTTAAACATCATTCCCTCTGCATACTGATTGTAAATATGAGATTTGAACACTGGACTGAATCTATATAGGACTCATGCATCCCTGGAAGGTGATTTTTGGTGGGAGATAAATCTTGAGTGTGAACTAGTTTTTACTCTTTGTCCTCTTCTCATGAAATATGAGTATAGCAACAACAACAACAACAGCAAAAAATAGGTTAATTGAGGATTCTGATTAGTTTGGCTTCATAAGTTTATCAAATTCTTACTGTATTTTGCTTTAAATCAAAGTGAATTAAATTGAAATCTACATCCCCTATTCTAATTCCTTTAATAAGACTGCATTCTTTCAACAGCTATTAGAGGAACATTGTTTTGCCCACATATTTTCAAAGAAGTTTCTTGAGCTTATAACACATAGGTCATTATTTAAACTTTAAGAATTCAGAGGCAGAAATTCTACTCACAAGTGAACTTCACTGAGTTGGCCGACACAGTGTTTTAAATTCTGATTCTACTGTAGAGCAAACTCACATTAAAAAGTTGAGGACAAATAACATGTATTGTTTGTACTGGGAAATTGCATCATTAACAGAGTCTTTGATATACAATGGCAAGCCCTGTTTCAGATGTTTACGCTCCCGGGAGCTTTTCCTAGCATTCTTCCATTAGATGATAGATACATAGAGCAGTGTTCACAAACTCTGAGTGGCATTGACATTAATTTCTAATAAGGTTTAGAAAAATTTCTAGACATATAAACTTTATTAGGCTGAGGACATAATTGATTTTAAATTAATATTTGATTTTAAATCTTTCCTTAGAATAAAATGCTTGCTTGCCCAAATTCTCTGTTTAAAAAAAGTAGAAATTGAATGTGAATGGACAACGGGTAAAAGCAAACTATGTCTTCTTGGAATGGTTCACAAATGATGGTTCACATCACCCATAGGGATTTTGGACAGGAGTTCTTAAGGCAGGAGAATAGAACAAAATTCTCAAGGTTATGTCTTGCTACAATTAAGAGAGAAGTTTAAACCTTAAGCTCTTTTTAAAAAAGTTTTCCACATGCTCAGGATAAGCACTCTAGTATCATAGCAGAAATGAAGCATGCATGAACCAAATAGTGTCAAAATCTCACTCAACAAGGATCATGTAGCTACTACCGTCACTGCCACTGCCATTGCCACACGATGCCACAAAGATCAACTGTAAGCATTGATACAGCACCATCTCTTGAAGATCAACTAGCCACTTATTTTGACAGATACCACTACACATTTCCGGTATAGCTTACACAATTACCACTATCCAACTGTTTACAGGGCATTTCACCCACTAGCATGCACCTCACACACTTTCACATCAGACAAGCAACTTACTTTACACCAAAGGCAATAAGGCAGTGGGCACATGACCATGAAATCCATGTTGTACCACTGACTTTACTACTCAGAAACTGCTGACCTAAAAGTGTGTGGGAATCACTTACTGAAGGTGCTGCTGAAGCCCCACACTACCGACAATATTCTGCCGGCCTGGGGCACCATCCTCCAATATACAAAATCCATACTAAATCAATGACCACTATTTGATGCTCTGTCTCCCGAAAGAAAAAATATATGGGTCTCAGAATCAAGGCATGGAAGCCACACGACCCCTCTTACTATCACCCTCAGTAACTCACTTCAGGAATGTGTGCTTCCCATTCTCAGAATTCTGAGCACCACAGGTTTAGAGAATTCTTCTACCAGCAGACATAGCAATGTCCCATTTAGATAGAAGATACATCTGCCACTTTGAGTGCCGTTTGAGAAATCTTTATACTGTTTACCTTAATAGCCTTCCTAAATTACACTTCCATCTACACTGTGTAAGAGTTCCTTTTTCTCTGCATCCTTGCCAGCATTTATTATCTTTTTAATAATAGTTACCCTAACTGGGAAAGACAACATCTGGTTATTGTTTTGATTTGCATTTCCCTGATGATTAGTGATGCTGAGGATTTTTTTCATAGACCTGTTGGACATTACTACTTTAATTCTTATGAATGAAAACCATATACAATGTAAACCAGTGAGTTAGGCATGGATATGATTAACCATGAGATCAACTAACCCTGGGAAGTGTCAGGACCGGACCTATGCAAATGCCATGTCTTCCTGAAACCCTGTTCCAGAACTGCTTTCATGTGACTAACTCTGTTTCTACTCTTTCATATTATCTGTTTGTTTACATACTTCCCCCAACTTACATATTCCCAACCACTCCATTTTAATCTCAGTGCATGACTGATTTTCAGCTTTGCTATTCTACGTGAGCACTGACCCTAAAAGGGACTTCCAATCCATTTAGCTACTAGATTATGAAACAGAAGAGAAAAATAAACATAACATTGAATTCCTATAACCATATTAGCTTTTTACAAATCAGATCCACCATGGCAGTGAAGACTCACCATCCGTCTTTTGGTTCATTAATATTATAAGGAAATCTATTCCTGTGGGCAGATATTAAATATGAGAGAAATTAACACAGTTGCACTAATGCAATCACAATGTCAATAATTTATAATCTGAGAAAAGCAACTGGTAAACCACATTTTAATTATTCAGGCTCATCATGACACATTACTTATATGGCATTTTAAAACTCATTCACACAATAATTAATCCAGGCAAAAAGGTTTTAATAAATTATAACCAGATACATTATACCAGCATACTTTTCTCTCAGCATATTTTTTCCTATACTACTGGACATTTGTAAGAATATCCCTGGGGTCAGATATATTCATACTCCTTCATTTACCAAGCTTTACAAGTGTTTTTAAATATATTAGTTTAATATGTTACCAATGAGATAAATTACTCAGTAAACAAATGGGTAGTCTGAAAATAAGACTGCGTGTTCATGGATTTCACATTTGCTTCTAGGCTGCAATACATGGAGCAGTAAAGAATAGCTTGGAATTAAAACCTGTTAAATTCAGGAACATGCTGGATAATTTTAAAAGTTGGATGGTTATAAAGATGCAAAACCATGTTTCATTTGTGAAAACTAAAAGTTCCTAATAAGAGCATTAAAAATTTGAAAAGATCTATTTTTATCACTTGTTTTGTGACAGATCTAAATTCAGTATTGTCATTGTGCTTTTTTTTTTTTTTTGCAACAGTTCTAGTGATGAAACTAGTTTTAAAACACACAAGACATGTTCAACCCTTTGACATTCCAATCACCATGGCTCTCTACCAACTTGGACACTTGAGAAGGAATGCTTTTAAGTCTATTTAACTAGTTGTCTATGTTTTAGAAAAGAAAAAAATAAAGCAAAACAAACAAAAAATCTCCTGACATTTGTATTGCCCATTTAAAAGTACTCCCATGTGCATTAGCATATCTGATCATCTAAAGACAATTTATTTGGGACAGATATTATCCCAATTTATAGTTGAGGATACTAATATCAGAGAGGTTTAGACTTGCCCAAGGTCACACTGGAAAGTTTCCAATATCATTTTAACTTTTATACCACCATACTACTGCTGCAGTTAGAAAAAATGTGCTTTATTTATATTGGCATCACTCAGCCATAGAGCAGTATCTGACACCCAGTTGTTTAATGCATGTTTTGTAAATGAATGAATAGAGAAATGATTGAATGTCTGAGTCACTGTTGGTTTCTGTAAGAGAGATGATTTAGCTACCTTTGGCAGGAAATGAATCCCTTCAGCTCATTACAGTGGCACTAAGAGCTCTAGAGATGAGGTTAATTTTGAAGATTCCTAAAACATGAACACCTAAAGGTCCAGTTGTAAGCCTCATTCAGAAATCCCCACCTCTTCTTGTGAGTCAAGTTAAGTTGGGTACAAGATGTTTCACATAAGCCTCATGGTAACCCAAGGGCAAAAACCTATAGTAGATACACAAAAGAGAAAAAGAAAATAATCAAAAAATTCTACTACAGAAAATTATATAATCACAAAGAAAGACTGCAAGAAAGAAAGGAAGGAATAAAGAATCTACAAAATATCCAGAAAACAATAAATAAAATATCTATAGTAAATATTTACCTACCCACTTTAAATGTACATGGCCAAAAATTAATAGAGTATACAGAGCAGCTAAATGAATTTGAAACAGGACCCAACTACATGCTGCCTACAAGAGACTCATTTCACTTGTAAGGAAACACGTAGACTGAAAATGAAATGATAGAAATAGATATCCCATGCAAATGGCAACCAAAATAGAGCGTGAGCAGCTATACTTATCAGGTAAAATAGCCTTTACATTCAAAACTGTAAAAAAGAAAATAAAATATTATGTGATAAAGAAGTCACTTCATTAAAAGGATAAAGAATTATACCCCGTCTCTACCAAAAAATACAAAAAACTAGCCGGGCGAGGTGGCAGGCGCCTGTAGTCCCAGCTACTCGGGAGGCTGAGGCGGGAGAATGGCGTGAACCCGGGAGGCAGAGCTTTCAGTGAGCCGAGATCCGGCCACTGCACTCCAGCCTGGGCGACAGAGTGAGACTCCATCTCAAAAAAAAAAAAAAAAAAAAAAAAAAAAAAAAAAAAAAAAAGAATTATAAATACATATGCACCTGATATCAGAGCACCTAAATGAATAAAGCAATATTAACAGATCTGAAGGGAGAGATAGACAGCAATACAATAATTGTAGGAGATTTCAATATTACAGTTTCAGCAATAGAAAGATGATCCAGGAAAAACTTAATAAGGAAATATTGGACTTCACCTATATTTTCTTTTTTTTTTTCACCTATACTTTCAATTAAATGGAGCTAAGAGATATATGTAGAACATTCACAGGATACATATTCTCAAGCCCACGTGAAACATTCTCCAGGATAGATCATACGTTAAGTCACAAATCAAATGAGAATAGAGAAACTGTAGAAAAAATATCAATAAAATAAAAATATAAAAAATAAAATAAAAATACCAATAAAACAAAGAGGATGAGTTTTTGCAAAAATAAGTAAAAATGAAAAACCCTTAGCTAGACCAACTAAGGCAAAGATTCAAACAACTGAAATTACAAATTAAAGAGGAGACATTACAACAGATGCCTCAGAAATGAAAAGGATCATAAGGGATCCTTCGCCAAAAAATGAGATAACCTAGAGAAAATTCATAAATTCCTGGCAACGCACAACCCAGTGGGATTGAATCAAGTAGAAATAGAAAGTTTCAACAAACCACTAACAAACAAAGTTGAAGTAGCAACCATTTACTGATTAGGAGATCCTTTCCCCATTGTTTGTTTTTGTCAGGTTTGTCGAAGATCAGATGGTTGTAGATGTGTGGTGGTATTTCTGAGGCCTCTGTTCTGCTCCAGTAGTCTATATATCTATTTTGGTACTAGTATCATGCTGTTTTGGTTACTGTAGCCTTGTAGTACAGTTTGAAGTCAGGTAGCATAATGCCTCCAGCTTTGTTCTTTGTACTTAGGATTGTCTTGGCTTTACGGGGTCTTCTTTGATTCCATATAAAATTTTAAATAGTTTTTTCTAATTCTGTGAAGAATGTCAACTGTAGTTTGATGGGAATAGCATTGAATCTATAAATTACTTTAGGCAGTATGACCATTTTCATGATATTGTTTCTTTCTATCCATGAGGATGGAATGTTTTTCCATTTGTTTGTGTCCTCTCTTACTTCCTTGGGCAGCAGTTTGTAGTTCTCCTTGAAGAGGACCTTCACATCCCTAGTAAGCCATATTCATAGGCATTCTCTTTGTAGCAATTGCGAATGGGCGTTCATTCATGACTTGGCTCTCTGCTTGCCTACTGTTGGTATAAAGGAATGCTTGTGATTTTTGCACATTGATTTAGTATCCTGAGACTTTGCTGAAGTTCTTTATCAGATCAAGAAGTTTTTGGGATGAGATGATGGGGTTTTCTAAATATAAAATCATGTCATCTGCAAACAGAGACAACTTGACTTCCCCTCTTCCTATTTGAATACCCTTTATTTTTTTATCTTGCCTGATTGCCCTGGCCAGAACTTCCAATACTATGTTGAACAGGAGTGGTGAGAGAGGGCATCCTTGTCTTGTACCAGTTTTCAAAGGTAATGCTTCCAGCTTTTGCCCATTCAATATGATGTTGGCTGTGGGTTTGTCATAAATAGCTCTTATTATTTTGAGGTATATTCCATGCAAAGACACACATAGCCTCAAAAAAAAGGGATGGAGGACAATTTACCAAGCAAATAGAAAGCAAAAAAAAAAAAAAAAGCAGGGGTTGCAATCCTAGTCTCCAACAAAACAGAGTTTAAATGAACACAGACCAAAAAAGACAAAGAAGGGTATTACATACCGATAAAGGAAACAATTCAACAAAAGAGCTAAGTATTCTGAATATATATGTACCCAAAACAGGAGCACCCAGAGTCATAAAACAAGTTCTTACAGACCTACAAAGAGACTTAGACTCCCACAAAATAATAGTGGGAGACTTTAACACCCCACTGTCAGGATTAGATCAATGAGACAGAAAGTTAAAAAAGATATTCAGGACTGAACTCAGCTCTGGATCAAATGGACCTAGTAGACATCTACAGAACTCTCCACCCCAAATCAACAGGATATACATTCTTCTCAGTGCCACATGACACTCATTCTAAAATCGACCACATAATTGGAAATAAAACACTCCTCAGCTAATGCAAAAGAACTGAAATCATAACAGTCTCTCAAACCACAGTGCCATCAAATTAGAACTCAGGATTAAGAAACTCACTCAAAACCACACACTTTCATGGAAATTGAACAACCTGTTTCTGAATGACTCCTGGGTAACTGATGAAATTAAGGCAAAAATAAGTAAGTTCTTTGAAACCAATGAGAACAAAGAGACAACATACCAGAATCTCTGGGACACAGCTAAAGCAGTGTTAAGACAGAAATTTATAGCACGAAATGCTCATATCAGAAAGTTAGGAAGATCTCAAATTGACACCCTAACATCACAATGAAAAGAGCTAGAGAGGCAAGAGCAAGCTAATCCAAAAGCTAGGAGACAAGAAATAACTAAGATCAGAAAAGAACTGAAGGAGATAGAGACATAAAAAACCCTTAAAAAAATCAGTGATTCCAGGAGCTGCTTTTTTGAAAAAAAAAAAAAAAAAAAAAATTAACTACATAGATAGACCCTAGCTAGACTAATAAGGAAGTAAAGAGAGAAGAATAAAATAGACACAATAAAAAATGATAAAGGAGATGTCACCACTGACCCCACAGAAATACAAACAAAGAGAATACTATATCACCTTTATACAAATAAACTAGAAAATCTAGAAGGAATGGATACATTCCGGGACACATTCACCCTCCCAAGACTAAATCAAGAAGAAGTCAAATCCCTGAATAGACCAATAACAACTTCTGAAGTGGAGACAATAACTAATAGCCTACCAACCAAAAAAAGCCCAGGACCAGAAGGATTCACAGCCCAATTCTACCAGAAGTACAAAGAGGTACAAACCTGAAACTATTCCAAACAATTGAAAAGGTGGGACTGCTCCGTAACTCATTCTGTGAGGGCAGCATCATCCTGATACCAAAACCTGGCAGAGACATAACAAAAAAAGAAATCTGGGCCGGGCGCGGTGGCTCAAGCCTGTAATCCCAGCACTTTGGGAGGCCGAGACAGGCGGATCACGAGGTCAGGAGATCGAGACCATCCTGGCTAACACGGTGAAACCCTGTCTCTACTAAAAAAATACAAAAACCTAGCCGGGCATGGTGGTGGGAGCCTGTAGTCCCAGCTACTGGGGAGGCTGAGGCAGGAGAATGGCGTAAACCTGGGAGGCGGAGCTTGCAGTGAACCGAGATCCAGTCACTGCACTCCAGCCTGGGTGACAGAGCGAGACTCTGTCTCAAAAAAAAAAAAAAAAAAAAAAAGAAAGAAAACTTCAGGCCACTATCCCTGATGAACATCAGTGTGAAAATCCTCAATAAAATACTGGCAAACCAAATCCAGTAGCACATCAAAAAGCTTATCCACACAATCAAGCCACCTTCATCCCTGGGATGCAAGGCTGGTTCAACATATGCAAATCAATAAATGTAATCCATCACATAAACAGAACCAAAGACAAAAACCACATGATTATATCAATAGACATAGAAAAGACCTTTGATAAAATTTAACGTCCCTTCATGTTAAAAACATGCAATCAACTAGATATTGATGGAACATATCTCAAATTCTTCTAACACTCTTCTAAAGTTTAGAACTAGAAGGAATACTTTCAAATCCATGTTTGAGGCCAGCATCATTCTTATGTCAAAGCCAGACACAATAAGAAAACTACAGGCCAGTATCTCAGATGAACATAGATGCAAAAATCATCAAGAGAACACCAGCAAAATGAACTCAAGAACACATCAAAAAAGATTATAATGAACAAGTTGGATTTATCCCTGGTATGCAGTGTTGGTTTAAAATAGGCATATCAATTAATGTGATAAACCACGTTAACAGAATTAATGACAAAAACCAGCTGCTCAACAGATGCAGAAAAGGTATTTGACAAAGCTGAACCTTCTTTCATGGTAAAAACATTGTTGAAAGAATGGTAAAGAGGCTGAAGAGACAACTTAAATACTGGGAGAATATATGTATCAATCATAGTCTCTCTCAAGAGGTTAATACCTAAAATATGGAAGGAACTCAAACAACTTGATAGCAAAACAAAAGAATAACCTGATTAAAAAATAGGTAAAGGACCTGAATAGACTTATTTCTAGAGAAGATATACAAATGCCCAACAAGTATATGAAAAGGTGCTCAACATCACTAGTCATCAGGGAAATGCAAATCAAAACCACAATGATTTATCACCTAATATCTGTTGGGATGCTCATTATAAAAAAGGCAAGCGATAAGTGGTGGTGAGGGTGTAGAGAAAAGGAAACGTTGGTAGACTGTTGGTAGGAATGCAGATTTGTGCAGCCCCTGGAAAACTTCACAGAGCTTCCTAAAAGAAATTCAACGTAGAACTACCATATGATCTAGTAATCCCTCTTCTGCATATATACCCAAAGGTAATGAAATCACCACCTCATAAAGATACCTGCGTGCCTATGCTTACTGTAGCTTATTCACAATAGCCAAGATAGGGCAACAACCTAAGTGTCCACTGATTGAGGAATGGATAAGGAAGTCATGCTATACATACACAACAGAATAATATTTGGCCTTAAAAAATAAGATCCTGCCATTTTCAGCAACATGGGTGAACCTAGGCAATACTATGTTCACTGAAATGAGCCAGATATAGAAAGACAAATACTATACTATAGGATCTCGCTTAGATGTGAAATCTTAAAAAAAAAATAATAAACACAAAGTGACAGAGTAGAATGGTAGTTGGGAAAGGCACAGGGGAAATGGGAGATGTAGACCAAAGGTTACAAATTTTTTATTTACACAGGATGAATACATGTAGAGAAATAGCATACAGCATGAGCACTATAATTAATGATATTACATTTTATATACTGGACATCTGTTAAAACAATAAATTTTAGATACTCTTACCCCCCCACACACACACACGTACATGCACAAAGGAAAGGTAACTATGGAAGATAATATGTTATTAATTTGACTGTTGTAAGTACTTCACCATGCAGAAATACACGAAAACATGTTGCATACCTTAAATTTACACAATAAAAATATTACACAATAAAAAATTTTCATTATTGAAAAATAAAATTATTTTTCACAAAAATTGTTAACATGTAACATATTAGGATCATTGTACACATATTTTTTAACATTTCTCAATGTTAATTGTTAATATGGTGAGTATTAATAGAACCTACATAAACAAAAAAATAAAAATAAATATGTCTGCCCCATTCTACTGAGAGATCTTCAGGGAAAATACTCTAGTAGTACAGGTTAATATTTTTAAAACCCTATAAATAACTTGTGTGGACATAATTACCAAGTCAAATAAGAATTTGCCTATGAATCATCAATTATTTCAGTGTCCTAGGCATCTCTAAAGCCGCAAGACAAGGTGAACCTGGAAAAGAATTGAAATTTTCCCCATTCAGATGTATTGTTTTTGTTCACCAGTAACTGTAGGAATTTTTAGAAATCAAGATGCATTCTACATGTTCATTGCATTCAATAGTACGGATGTCATGAAAATGTTCCCTTATTTATCTGTATGCCTAATCATTAAACTATAATATGAAGTAAATACTCAATAATTCATTTGAAATACTCTTCTCTAGTTACTGCAGATTTGAGTGATTATTTAAATGTCATCCAATGAGGCAGAGTAGGATGATTGCCAACCAGGTGCCCATCTAAGGTATTCCTCCTGAAAGGCATCAAAACTCATGTGCTTACAGCTAAGAAGCATGATATAATTATTTATTCTTTCTTCAATAAAGTATGCTTCAGTTTACTACTGTGAGCCAGGGAGGAGTGAAGAGAAAGTGGAATGGACTAAAAACTCTGAGAAATAAAGCACGGCTAAGGCCGACAGCCAGAGAAGCTGTGGTTCTGAAATTGGCTGCTTTCTCTCAAACACTAGGAGATTTTCCTTCTCACAGAGATTAGCTTCTTTTCCTCACACAAGTAGAAGGGGACTTTTAGAAATAGAAAGAAAACATCATACACTGCTGTATAGGAAGAAAAATTTAACTCAAGAAGATCTTTCACAGTGATATGAATTAAAACATAAGGCAGGACTATCCTGACAAAGACCAAATATGCAATTATATAAGCTGATATTCATCATCTTTCTCAACATCATCATCTACTGAATGTCTACTATGTACCAACAACAGGTTAAGTGCTTTCCAGGTAATCTCACAAAACCTTTATGATCCAGGTACTTTTATGAATCCTTTTTTTTTCAAATGAAGAAATTAAAGCCTACAGAAGTTGTAAGTTACTGGTCCAAAGTGACTAAGCTGCTAAAGATCGAAGATTCCTCTCACTCCAAAGTCCCAGTCTTCCCAAAGAGCAAAGAAGAGACGAATATGTACCTAGAATAAAAATACTGTGTAGTATTTGGATAAGAAAATGAGTGTTACCGAAAGGAGGAGAGAGCACGCAGGATGGGAAGAGAAGACGAGTTATGTTTGTGGTATAATTAGGAGACTGACCAAGTCAGTGGAGGATTTGTAGTGAGGAATGTGAGGAAGCAAGCTAGCAGAGTAGACCGGGGGCAAATCAGTCCAATATATTTAAATGCTAATCTAAAACCCATGACAATTGGAAGCCATTGCACATTTTTAATCAGAGTCCAAGACTAGAAGAATCCTGTGCTTGTTTTAAGAAAAGAAAACAAACAAGCTCATCAGAATTTACAGTTAAAATTAATTTTATTGACAATCTGTTTAAATACCTTCAATTTAGGGACTAGACACTGAGACCTGAGTTAGGGATCCCTATTCTTCACTACTACTAATTTAAAAATCAAGATAAGTGAACATTACATTTAGTTGAGAAAAGAAATAACCAGTTTGAATAATAACCTTTTAATCACAGTTACATTGTTTTGTTCCTTGAGAATCTGTAATCTTCTAAAGAAAATAGATTCCTACCTTTATGACAGGAACTTTATTAATGTAGACACTTAGTAAAGAAGCAATATAAGTGGTACCAGCTACAAAGTATGGGTTTAGGAGAAGTAATTGACAAGAATTGGGGGAAGGTCATATGTCCCATTATAGCCATGTTCCCCAAGACCCCCAGAATGCCCTTAACCCATAACTGCTCAATGACATGGTGGCTTTCAGGTGAATGCCATAGAGCTTGCTGGCCAAGGAACACAGAGAAGACATCAGAAAATGCCTTGAGTCACTTGCCTACAGTCAAGTATCTCCTCTTTGAGGCTCTTTGCATTCTGCACTTTCTCAGTAATCAGCTACATCAGATCACTTTTCCACTTTTTGTTTCTATTCATTTATTATTTTTTAAGAGATGGGTGTCATCACTGTATTGTCCAGGATTGCCTCAAATTCTCAGGCTTGTCTCAGACGTCCAGGGCTAAAGCCATTCTCCCACCTCAAGCCTCCTGAGTAGCTAGGACTATAGGCTCATGCCACTGCATCTGACTCTTCCTCTTATTTCTGACCACTGACTTCTAGAATTTCCTGCTACGTGACACTGCAATGTGAACTTGTATGTATTTATAGAGGCTGCTAAGGAAAGTCCCAGAAGTGCTGTGTTCCAAATCTGAGAAAAGAACTTTGGTTTGCTTCATGTGCTGATTTTCAGGCTAGGGAAGCAAATGCATCCTCAAAATCAACTTATGTCCTTCCCGCCTCTGGGAAGGCTTCTCCAACTGCAGACTCCTTCAAACAAGGAAATTATATTTCTAAAAACATACAAAGGTAGGAAAGCCATGTCTGATAAATTTAAGTTCTCATAGCATAGTGGTTAAGAAAAAGTGAGCAGTAAAAGTGGCATTGAATATATGCATTCAGATATGTGAGACAAACAGATATGCAAATAAAACTTGTGAAGGCAACCCACTTTCAAAACAAAATATTGACAGAGTTTAATGTTTTCGCTATATCCCTTCTTCTGAATCAGCTTCTTCAGATCTTTAAGAAATATGGCAATATTATTGAGATTTAACATATGTTCTCCTTCAAATTTTAGGTTTTGCTTCTTTGAAAGGACTTGGAGCAATGTTTACTGGTTAAGTTATTGTCTTTTGTATGAGTATTTTCTCTTGTTTCACACATCTTTGCCAAAAAAAAAGAGAAAAAAAAGTTTTTGTCACTTTTTGTTTGACTTCCTTTGCAGTTAGCTTGGTGCCTAAGGGTAAGTTTTCACTGTATTTTCTCCATAAACTGAAAGGATAGACATATTTTCTCTGTGGACAACCCCACAGAGCCACCATCATTTGCTAAAGAACAGTTGCTATCTGCTTTTGTGTTCACATGTACTCAATTAAATGTGGCTTATATTAAAAACAGCACAGATGTTTGATTACAAAACCAAGATTAGAAAAGGGTTACTACAGCCAACTGCACACTCATCTCTCTTGCCATTTAGTTTCTGCCATTCTTTGAGTCAAACTATCAGCGTTGAACATCTGTTTGCCTCCCATTATTTGGCATATCTCTTTGGTGCTTCACATAGTTTTCTTTTCTTCAGATATCTATCATAGCACCACCCTCTCCACACAAGTATAAATGCTCAAATAATTAAATGAAGACTACCTTGCTTTAGATAGCACCCTTTCATGTTTTCTCATTCAAGTCTTATAAAAACTAGTTTTACAAGACCTTAAAGTTATGAGATTCAAATTGGCAATATGTAGCAGTATGTTAATCTTTGATCCATCAATCCCACTCTTGGGAATTTATTCCAAGGACCAAAATGCATGTACCAACTTTATATATTAAAATAAGTATTAATAATACCAGGTTTTAAAATGACCATAATACCCAGTATAGGAAATTGGTTAAATAAGTTATGACACATTTGTATGAGGCAATAATGCATACAATGTCCATCATCATGTTAAGGATCAAAGGAAGCATCTAAAACTATCAATATTATGACAAACTTGTATGTATTTATTGACATGTACACCAAAGAGCCAAAAGTGTATTTCACAGAATGGTAGGCTTATCAGTGCTTTTTATCTCTATCCTTTCCTCTCTTTTCTTTTTAACTATAAATAGTAGATATCTCATGTGAGTACACATGTGTGTATCTACCCATATGTACAAAATTTGTACCAAAGTGCTTACTATAATTTTAAGAAAAGTAAGACTTATGTTACACTTACATATGACCCAGAAATTCCACTCCTAGGTATGTACCCAAAAGAAATAAAAACATATGACCACACGAACACTTGTACATGAATTTCTATAGCAACATTACTAATAATAGCCAAAAGGTGGAAACAATCCACAAGTCCACCTTATGAATTTTAAAATGTGGTAGCCATACAATGATTATTCAGCCATAAAAAAGTACTGATACACACGACAAAATTATTTAACCTTGAAAACACAATGCCAAATGAAAGAAGCCAGTCAAATAAACCATACGTTGTGATATGGTTTGGCTGTATCCCCACCCAAATCTCATCTTAAATTGTAGTTCTCATAATCCCTACGTGTGGTGGGAGGGATCTGGTGGGAGATAATTTAATCATGGGGGTGGTTACCCTCATGCTGTTCTAGTGATAGTGAGTTCTCATGAGATCTGATGGTTTTGTAAGGGGTTTGTCCCCCTTTTGCTTAGCACTTCTCCTTCCTGCCGTCATGCGAAGAAGCACATGTTTGTTTCCCCTTCCACCATGATTCTAAGTTTCCTGAGGCCTCCCCAGCCATGTGAAACTGTGGGACAATTAGACTTCATTCCTTTACAAATTATCCAGTTTGGGGCAGTTCTTTATAGTAGTGTGAGAATGAACTAATATGCATTGTCACACAGTATTTTTATTGAAAGGTTCAGAATAAGAAAATCTACAGAGACAGAGAGTATATCAGGGATTGCTTAGGGATGGGGGGATGAGAGGATGGGGCAATGGGAGTGTACAAATAAAGGTCATGGAAATTCTTTTTGAGGTTGTGAAAACTAAAATTGACTGTAGTGATGGTTGTATACATCTTTTAATACACTAGAAGCTATTACTGTATACTTTAAATGAATTGATTGCATGATATATGAATTATAACTTAATAAAGCTTTTTTTAAAAAAAGGAAAAAATAACATTACTAGCAGTTTTCTTTCCTTTGGAAACAACTTTAATTTACATTTGTAACAGACTTTTTTAGAAAAAAAAATCACAGGACTAGATTCTTTAGTTACACAAATATAAAGCAAGTATACACCTCTTGAGTTTGGAAAACTATGGAATCCCAACCATTTCCAATGCAGAAGCTGCAGGCCTAAATATTATATATTCCGTATATGAATGTAAATTGAGTATTCTTATTTTTAGGATCACTTGCGTTTTAAAAGTTAGATCCTCTTCCACACAAACATATTTAGTCTGAACTGTTGGTATTACATATGAAGTTAAGACTAGATAGTTTAATCTTTTAGAAACGTACGGCAACTATCATGAATGTGTTTCCTGGGTCAGGAAAGCCTAACCACATCATTGTAGGCGGGGTGTGGGTTTTTATGAAGGAATGACTACTACCACTGTCAAATATACAAGATTATTAAATAAGCAAGATATCCTTGGACAACAGGGGAGGAGACCTGCTTTTCTTTCTGGCACCCAGGAAGGGTGTCTCCTAGTATATGTGGTACTAGATGGCAGAGGTTACTTGCTGATGGAGCTGAGATGTCCCTGACTAAGCAGCAGCCTGCCAGGAGCTAGGCATGAACTCTCTGGTTTGCTTAGTATCTACACACTAAGAGAAACTATTTCTTACAGCAGTGTAATATGCTTCCTCTATTGTGCTCTATGTACCTGTATTTACTCAATTTCTTCAATACATCATGGCTTCACCTGAAATATAATTTGGGGAAATTAAATGAGGGGGTTATATTCATCCAGTAAGTAAGCTGATAGAAGAATAGTATGACCCAGAGAAGCCACTGGATTTAGTGAAGTGATCGAAGAATTCCTGAGATTTAGAACAAAAGCAGAATACAATCCAATAAAACAATTCCCAAATACAGCCAATGGGTCGATTTTCAGTACATGTTATGCGTATTGTGTACATACTTTTTTAGGGACTTCCAGAATTTTCTTGGATAAGAAATGGACTTCTTCCTGTGATCTAAAGGATGGGATCTGAAATCATTATGATGTAGATATTTAAAATAAGGGTTGCATTATAATGACCTGCACATGTATCCCAGAACTTAAAGTATAATTTAAAAAAAGAAAAAATAAAATAAAGATGTATATAATTATTAGTTTTCTAACACTCCCACGTTAGAGAGAGTTAAACATCATCTATGAGTACCTCATGTTTCTCAACATTGATAGGAAATTTAACATTTTTACTTACTAGGTCCTATCAATTCTGATTTGAAATATTTTATTTCCGTGTTTCTATTAGTCCAAAATAAAACAAAAAAGTGCTCCTGGCTATCATATTTGTGATCTGTATACTGTAAATACACTCTTCCATTTGCTGTTGATTATGTACAAAACAGAAGACATAAAATATTATTGTGATGTTTATAGAGCAAATAAAATTTTATGCATCAAAAATTTTTAAAAATTAAGGGCTCAAATGTCATACATAAGATAGGAAAACCTCAAAGGACAAATTTATTTCTTTTACTTAGAAGGACAATTACATGGAAAAATACATTATCATCACCTCTGGGTTGTAACATGACAGAGTTTTCTGTTTTCTTATTCATACTTTCCTTGGTTTTTATTTTTTGTTGCTGTTGTTGTTTGAGAGACTGTCTCACTCTGCCACCCAGGGTGGAGTGCAGTGGCATGATCTTGGCTCACTGCAACCTCCACCTCCCAGGTTCAAGCCATTCTTGTGCCTCAGCCCCCTGAGCAGCCAGGACTACAAGCACATGCTGCCATGCCCGGCTAATTTTTTTTTTTATTTTTTATTTTTTATTTTATTTTATTTATTTATTTATTTGGATCTTAGTAGACACAGGGTTTCACCATGTTGTCCAGGCTGATCTTGAACTCATGGGCTCAAGTGATCCACCCACCCCAGCCTCCCAAAGTGCTGGGATTACAGGCATGAACCACCATGCCCGGCCTCTTATTCATACTCTCCTATGCTAAGTTTTCCAGCATGCACTGCTATAAAAGTCTGCATTGCTTTTATAGTCTAAACAAAGAATATGTTATATTTTAAAATCATGTATTTATGTTGTATATAACATATTGTAGATAGACATAATTGTAAATATATTATTCTTCCCAAGGTTAGGGAATAAATACAACTGCTCATTTGAATTTTGAAAAGATTGAACCTTTAGAAGGTTCATGTTTTATTGAGATTAAATCTGCTCTAGATCTAAATCTGTAGTTTATCTCAAACATGTCAGTAAGTCCTACTGTATTTGAAAATAATTAAAATATCCTTCCTGAATCTGCTCTCCTTTAACCTCATACTTCATTTCGTTCAATTCCTCCTCAGATGATATGGGTTAGAGTTCTTTTATTCAAGAGTGATATCAAAATTATTTAACAGCATATATTATGGATATGATCAATCAAAACCAGCCGCCAACTAATCAAAACACTTGCAGATCATTCAGAATGCATGCCACCCAATCAAAATGAACAGAGGTGAGTGCCAGAGCAGGGTCCTAGAAGCCCTCCTATTGTATCAGACATTACCACTTCAGTTGCTAAATCAAGGGAGACATTCAGAGGTCTCAGAAGGGGCAGGAGTCTTGGAGTAGCCACTAATAACCAATATGCATGAAAATGTTTTGCTGTTTTACCATGCATAGCTGTAACAATACACGTTGACTATCAGCCCTGCCTTCATTTTCTTTCCAATATCTTCTAGGGTCTCTAGGTTCCTTTTCAAGTGCTGTAACAATAGAGTTATAATGCAAAAATTTATCTCTCCTCCCTCTCTAAATATTGCTAAAGTGTTGGGTAAGCAATAAAAGAAATATAGTACTATATTAAGTGATAGAGCAAGAAATGTTAACCAATTTTTGGAAGATGGAAAATTGCTATGTGATAGCTGACTTTACAGAAAGGAGAAAGAAGATGCTAAGCAAGATTCCAGTGAGAAACAAGCTAACTCATCTTTTGGAATCCTAGAAAATTTCAGACATTGGAGATGCCGGGTATTTCTGAAGTTAAAGGGGGTTAGGGATCATGACACTGAAAATGCGGCATTGCCTAAAAGTCTGTAAAAGAACAACTGGACTCTGTCTTTTCCCGACTCCATGCAACCAAGTAATTTCCTCTTTCTTCTACGTTTCAAGAGATAATCAATTTATTCTCTGTAGAAATTGAGTCCAAGTGTGTCAGAATCCAGTCATAGAGGCACAATAAAAGTTGAGGTGAGGTGCCATGCTAGAAACAGGATTTACTGAGAATACTAGATCCAGTCCCCTTCCCTCGCCCGAACTCTGAAATATTTACAGACAGATTTATCCATCCAGGCAGACCTTTGGAGGGTTAGTCTCTGGAGAAAACACTGGTGAAAATGTAAAATGATACAGCTACTTCATGAAGTATTTTGGCAGTTTCTTAAGAAGTCAAACATACACTTACCATTTCATCTAGCCATTCTACTCCAAAGTTCTAAAAGAAAAGAAACACGTGTCCATGCAAATACTTGTATATGGATGTTTATAGCAGTTTTATTTGTAATAGCCAAAAACTAGGAATGCCCTGAATATCCATCAAGAAGTACAGAAAAACTGAGGTGATTATATATAGTGAACTACTATTCAGCAATGACAAGAAATGAACTATTGGTATAAGCAACAATATGGATCTCAAAAATAAATCTCAAATAATTTTCTGGATGAAACAAAAAAACAAGACAAAAAGGAGAACACTCTATGTATGAGAAGTGGGGAACGAGGAAATGCGGGAGCAAAGGATGACAGAGAGGCATGAGTAAACTCTGGAGGTGAAGGATATGTTCATTATCTTCGTTACAAAGGGTTCACAAGTTTATAAATATGTCAAGACATTACATTTTATGATTCAAATATATACATTTATCATAAATTTTAAATATACAGTTTTTGTATATTGAGTATAACTTGATTATTTGATAGATGGGTGATAGATTAATTGATTGACTGATAGAAACATAAAGCCAGGAATCCCCCTGGAGACCTTTGCATTTCTGAAGTTTGGGTCGGTATTTTAAATCGTCACCTAACTAGGTCGTTCTCTTTACATCACCAGTGAATGAGAATAACATTTAGGTCTCCGGCATTGCTATTTTTTAACTTAATTATTACAGAAGTCATTTTGTAGCTATATTCTTATTTATGCTTTGCTTTAAATGCAAAGTTTCCTCAACAATGGACATCAGTATCCAATAACAAACAGCGAGTATTAATACCTTTTAATATAAAATTTATTGAGAAGTCAAAACACAAAATCTACAAGTACAGACCTGATGGTTTTGCCTTAGTTTATTTTATAAATAACCTCAGATCGTGCTAAGTGTCCAAAGTTACTTTACCTTCATTTGAAAACTTTGTTTCCTTTTATGAAGAGGTTCTCTCAATTTAATATATCTGCTTTATGTCTGATTTAGAGAAGTATATCAAGCACTATATCTACTATTTAATCTTTCCTGCTGGAAGATGCAAGAATAATTTTCTGCCGTTGTTTGGAAAAGGTTGAAAATATCCCAGTGGATACAGCTTAATTCAGTACCTTTACTACTTTATTGATTTCAATTTGAATAATTTGTCCATGTTGTGCTTTATAAATCATTTTTACCATATGCCTGGCATGCTTCTATCTTTATATTACCCCAGGTTTCTTTTTCCACAGGCTCTCTGAAATTATAATTTAACTCAGAGGTTCATACTGGCTGCATATCATCACCTGTTAAAACACCAATGCCCAAGCCCAACTCACACAGATTCTGGCTTAATTGTTTCAGCTAGGGCCCTGGCATACATATTTTTTAAAAGCATCCCTAATGCGCAACCAATATTGAGAGTCACTATCTTACACACTGTCTATATCAGCGTTTCCCAAATGTGCTTGAACATAAGAATGTTCAAACGAGGTACCTCAAAAAACCAAAATGAAACAAATGGCTCTGAATTCCCAAATTCCAGAGCCTCAAGCAAAACCTCGGGAATCAGGAGCTCCACAGAAATAAGTAGGATCAAGAACCCCAGATTAAGAAGCATTGTTTCACAAGACTCCAAAGACATTATAATTAATCCCAGAGGCTGGAGAAGAAAAAGGACATACAGTGCCTTCTCATACCAACATCTAATGCAGCATCGTTTTTAAAACTTTTACCTCCTAAATACATGTGAAATATTTCTATTTACCTCCATTACCCCTCCTCACCCCTGTAGTCTAAGCCCCTATAAACAAACCTCAGTCTACTGCAATGTCTCATTCTCCCACCAGGTCTCTGGCTTCCACTCTTGCCTTACTCCAATCTGTTTTCTCCATTCCAACCAGACTTATCATTTGGAACATCAATCTTACCATGTCACGCAGGGCTTAACATATTGCGCACAACTCTTAGGTAAACACAGTACAAAACTTTCACAGTCTGGTCTGGCTCCCACCTTTACCAGCCTCATTTAGGACTCAACTTCCCTTTACTTCCTGTCTTCTGGCCACGATAGCCTTCAGACTGTTCATTCTGGCTAAGCACCGGACTGCCACAGGCCATTTGTAGATGCTCAGTCTTCTGCTTGGAAAGCACACGCCTCACCCCACGACTTTATCTAGTTAATGTCTGTGCATTCTTCATAAGTCAGGCAACAGCCAACCTTCCTCTAGACAAGTCAAATCTTGCAACTTCAGGCTTTTTAAGTAGCATACACCACTCCTTCCTAAAATTTACCAGAATTAAAATATGCATTTATCTGTATGACTTCTCCTTTCCCCAACACCTATTTGACTATAAACTCACTGGGGAAGGACGTTTTTGCTTTCCAAGATCAGATTGCCTAGGTTCAAACCCTAGCTTATTGACGTAGTGACTTTGGGCAAGTTATTTGTTCATTTGTGCCTCGGTTTTCTCATCTGTAAAATAAGACCCATACTATTACGTAGCTCATTATGTTGGTTTAATGATTAAATTTACACGTAGAAAACTTAGCACAGGGCTTGCTACCACTGTTACTATTATTATTATTACTACTACTATTATTTTGCACAGCAGTTAGCACAATACCTAGCTGTGATTAACAGAATAATAGTTCCTAATTGTAGAAACTTGTGAATATGTTACTTATGGCAGAAATAATTTTGCAGATGTGACTGAGGTTATGGACCCTCAGATGTGGAAATTACTTAGGGTTATTATTAGATGGGTCCAATCTAATCACATGAGTCCTTAAAAGCAAAACAGTAAATCAGAGAGATGCGGTAGAAGAAAGAGGAGAGATTGAAATTGTGAGAAGGACTCAATCTGCCAATGCAAGCTTTGAAAATGGAGGAAGGTGACCATGAGCCAAAGAATGCAGGTGGCTGCTAGCAGCTGGGAACTCAGCAAGGAGTGCAGTCTCAGTCTTACAGCCACAAAGAAATGAATTCTGCCAACCATCCAAGTAAGGAGAAAGTCTATTTTCCCCAAAGATTTTTATTTTAACCCAACCCTTGTCCTGACCTGACCCCAGAGATAAAATTTCCCTCTACTACACTACAGAATGTCTAGCCTCCAAAGTAAAAATTTGATATATATATACCATTTGAGAGTTTGCATAGCATTTATCTACATTATCTCCTCAGTTCTTCTCCTTGTAAAACTAAAACCTTCGAGGTTTGCAGTTTCACGGAAAAATCTATAAAAGGAAGATATTGCGGGGCAGAGTGGCTCATGCCTATACTACCAGCACTTTGGGAGGCCTGGGAGGGCGGATCACTTCAGGTCAGGAGTTTGAGATCAGCCTGGCCAACATAGTAAAACCCCATCTCTACTAAAAATACAAAAACTAGCCAGGTGTGGTAGTGGGCACCTGTAATCCCTGCTACTCGGCAGGCTGAGGCAAGAGAATCACTTGCACCTGGGAGATGGAGATTGTAGATAGCCGAGATCATCCCATTGTACTCCAGCCTGGGTGACAGAGCAAGACTCTGCCTCAAAAAAACAAAAGGAAGATACTAAAGATAATTTATGTAATAACAGTAACAAGTAAAAATAATTAAACACTTTCTTTGTGCCTGGTACTATTCTAAACATTTTGTGCCTGTTAACTCACTTAACCCAGATGTTAACATGGTGGTAATTATTCTGATTAATTTCCCATTGTCATTGTTAACTTTAGAGCAATTGGTTTTTCAGATCTACGTAGCCCTATGAAACTGAAACTTCTATATATGGCAGCAAAATTAGTCAAATATTTATGTTGTTACACATTTAAACCTAGCAATTTAAAATACATTTTTAAAAATCAACAGATTTTTCATACGCTGTATTTCTAACTTTAATAGCATTATGGGTTTTTTAAATCTTGTATTTAATTAATGAAATACGTTTAGATAACAACAGATGTATACAGAAGAGATGTACCCCAGATGTAAGGCTCCCCAGAGAGACAGTAAATTTGTAAATGTTTAATCATAATTTGAGGTGTTAATTAGCATAGCAAATAATTCTTTTAGGCAAAATTATTTTTATGACTTGACTTAGTTATTAAAATGGAAATTAAATAGAACAGATATTCAGTGCATTATTTTGTTCATAGGCATTCAAGACTATATCAAATTGTGTAAGTTCTTTCAATGATTTCATACTATTATTTGACTTTGGTATTTGTTTAAATTTGTGACTGCCCCACAGTAATTGTACATATTTATGAGGTATAACATGATGTTTCAATACACATGCAAAAAATTACATCATTTTCTTGTACTTTACCTTACTGTGCTTCCCAGATACTTGCATTTTTTGGTGCTTTTTTTCCCCCACAAATTGCAGATTTGTGGCATGGCAACCCTGTGTCAAACAAGCCTACTGGCACCATTTTTCTGATAGCATGGTGCTCACCTTACATCTGTCACATTTTAATAATTCTTGAAATATTTCAAACTTTTATTATATCTGTTAGGATGATCAGTGATCTTGGACATACAAAAGTGTAATTATTTTGGGGCACCACGAACCTTGCCTATATAAGACAGCAAACTTACCCAATAAATAAATGCTGTGATGTATTCTAACTGTTCCACCAACTGTCCATACCTCATCTCTTTCTTTCTCCTTGAGCCTCCCTATTCCCCAAGATATAACAATATTGTAATTAGGCCAGTTACTAACCCTACAAACACCTCTAAGTGTTCAAGTGAAGGGAAAAGTGGTGTGTCTCTCACTTTGAATCAAAAGCTAAAAACAATTGAGCTTACTGAAGAAGGCATGTTAAAAGCTGAGACAGGCCAAAACTGGACCTCTTGCACCAGTCAAGTTTTGAACCCAAACAAAAAGTTCTTGAAGGAAATTAAAAGTGCCATTCCAGTGAACACACAAATGATCAGAAAGTGAAACAGCCCCACTGCTGATATGGAGAAAGTTTTACTGCCCTGGATAGATCAAACCAGCCACAACATTTCATCAAGCCAAAGCCTATTCCAGAGCAAGGCCGTAACTCACTTCAATTCTATGAAGACTAAGAGAGGTGATAAAGCTGCAGAAGAAAAGTGTGATGTTAACAGAGGTTGGTTCTTTGGTTGCTGTTTTTTTTTTTTTTTTTTTTTTCCAATTTTTGTCCATATATAGTAGGTGTATATATTTATGGGGTAAATGAGATGTCTTGATACAGGCATGCAATATTAAATAAGCACATCATGGAGAATGGGGTATCCATCCCCTCAAAATAACTTAAAAACTGTAGTTGGATTGTTTGTAACTCAGAGATTGATTCTTATCAAAGCAGATGCCAGCACCATGCCTCCTGTAAAGCTTGCAGAACTATGAGCCAATTAAACTTCTTTTCCTTATATAAACTACCCAGTCTCAGATATTCCTTTAGAGCAATGCAAAAACACCTAACACCCACAGTCAAGTTGACATGCAGAATTAACCATCACACCAAGCCACAGGAATTTATATTTGACTTTCCTCATCTCTGTCATGACATATAATAATACAAGATTATATATATCAGCCCATTTTCATTGAGTATTTTTCTTGTTTTCTATTTTGCTGGTTGCTTTGGACTAATCTTAAAAGACAGAGGCAGAAACTACTTCAATTCCACTATTTTGAAACTAAAACACCCCAACCTGAGCACCCTAAATAGGCTATTCTGTTAGGCTGTTTTGGCATTGCTATATAGAAATATCTGAGGCTGGGTAATTTACAGGGAAAAGTAGTTTAATCGGCTCACAGTTCTGTAGACAAGAGTGTGGTGCCAGCAAGGAGGACCAGATGTCTCACATAGCTAGCACAGGAGCAAAAGAGAGAGAAGGGAGGTGCCACACACTTTTAAACAATCAGATCTCAAATGAACTCAGAGCAAGAACTCACTTATCTTCAAGGGATGGTGCTAAGCTGTTCATGAGGGATCCACTTCCATGGCCCAATCACCTTCCACCAGGCCCCACTTCCAACACTGGGAATCACATTGCAACATGAGATTTGTATGGGACAAACATGAAACATATCGGCCATCATGGTACTTTCTCCTCTTTATCTGATATTAGAGATCTTCATGTACATGCTTTATTTCTGCTATACAACTCATGCTTCCTTAAAGGAGGCTATCTGCATCTACTCCAGGGCCTAGCACACTTCCTTTTATGTAGTAGATTCTTTACGTAATTGTGGAATGAATAAATTAAAAATTTAATAATATTAAATCAAAACAATATCATTTTTCCTAATCTCTTCCTGTAATTTTTTCTGTAAAGTATACAAACTTGACTGTCTCATGTGTTCCGGAGTTATACCAAACAAATTAACTAAAATTTAGCTTGGTTCTAGAAACCATGGGGAGAAAAAAAGACAAACAGAACAAAGCAAAGGTGCAATCAATGCCTTCAAATAAGTCACAATCCTTTTGAAGTTATAATGTTCACAAGAATATAACCAGAAAAGACGAGAAATAAAACATTAAATATTTTCTCATAATGTGAGTTCAAGTGTAGAGGGGTCAAATCTAGGATTTCATAACAGATTTATAGTTTCAAATATCTTTTTTTTTTTAATCACAGACCTACCTCCTTTGCAAGATGATCCTAATATTTTTTGGAATCAGCCTGTCTACTTACAATTTTCCAATTGTGTTTAGGAGTCAAGTCTCCTGAAGAAACCAAACACCATTTTATGGGCAATAACTCTCTTGACTCCTTGGAATAATCATCACCGTTCAGTTTGCATTTTCATGAGACTGCATTATTTATGATGTTATAAATGCTCCTTTCTATTCCAAATAGCTCTGAGTTACCTTCATCAATAAATCAATAAATTATGTCTGTACCTCAGAAATCCTCCTCAGGTGTTTGTTAATGGTAAGCCATTTGCCAAGGAGCCAAGAATTCAGAAACTGAGCTTGTCTTGAAACACATAATTGCTTTCCTAAAGCTTTGAGAAAGGACTAGACTGATTTCCAAAGTCCCTTCCAGTCCACATTTCTGTGATCAGACAGATGACAGATAGATAGTTATAGATCAATAGATATACAGATACACAGATAAACATAAACGTGTTTTTTAAATGGCCAAGTTTGGTCTAACAATATTTCTTAACTTGCCATGTCAATAGTCAACATACAAATAATAAAATCCACTTTTGAAATATTTTAATTCCTTGTAATAACTTCAATGTGTCAGAAGGACCATCCATATTCAAGGCATCTGATATTCAAATAAAGGATATCTTTTATTGAAATTGAGTTATGATTAACAGAGAGATGCTAAGTGAATAGACAAATGGATTAAATCTTAGTGGGTAAGAGCTTTGCTTCCAGAGGCAGAGAGCCTTTAACTTGAATCTCAACGTTATTACTTGCAAAATATGTTATGTTGGACAAGCTACTTTTTATTTCCAGGCCTTAATATCTCCATCTTTAATGTGGGTGTGATAATGGTATTTATCTCCAAAAAAGGCTACATTAAATGAGATTACACATATTAAGTATTACATAATTCTGGCATATAGTAAGTGCTGAGTAAATGTTAATGCTTTAATCAAGAGTAACAAGTGTTCCAAAAAGCAAATCTTTATGAAAGTGTACAATGCTCAGGATACGATGATACCCTTTTTCCTCCCAGACAACCGAAGTAAAGCGAAGTAAAACGAGACATGACAAATATGTTCACCAGACACAGAACGATCTGGTCTCTCTATAACATGCTCCCCTATTACTTTCAGTAACTCTAATTTCTATCTATTCCAAAGTACTTAGAGTTCACCTAAAGTATATTCTGTGACATGCCTTCAGGTCTTTTTACAAGTTTTCGCTGACTAAAATTTGCATCCCTCCCCAACGACCTCCCCATTCTTATCTGGAAAAGTCTTACAAATCTTGCAAGAGTCAGTTCAAGTACTTCCTTTTTTGTGAACCTGCCTCTCACCTAGAAAAATAGAATTACTTACTTCCTCTTTTATTCCACCATAGCACTTATAGATGCCTCCACTAATGAAACTCTGTTTCATAGTCTTTTGATGTATCAGTTTCCCCGGCTGGTCTCTGAGCTTGTTGAAGGTAAATACTATGTCTTATTTACCTCTGCACTGCTAGCAAATAGAATAGAGCCCAACATCCAGTAAGAGATTAATATTGAACTTATGACTGAATAAAATATAGTACGTTATAAATGATTCATGTGTGAGTCACTGTTTCATGTGACAGAAAACCCAAAATGACAATGGTTTAAACAATTTACAAGTGTTTTTCTCTCTTATGATGGAAGTCCAGAGTGAGGCACAGTAGAGTCAATATGGAGGTCTTACAGTCATTGTCATCACGACCTAGCCTCCTTCACATGCTCGGCTACACTGTCCCCGGGATGTGGCTCTGGTATTCATGGTGTAAAATGAAAGCTGGTGCTTCAGCCACCATTTCAGTGTCCTGTCATATTTCAGCAGCGGAATGGAAAACTAGGATAAAGGTCGTCTTAAGACAATATCTCGAAAGTACAACAGTCCCCCCTTATTCACAGGAGTATGTTCAAAAACCCCTGTTGGATGCCTGAAATCAGAGTAGTACTGAATTCTACATACACTGTATTTCGAGTTCAAGCACATTTGCCTCTACATACATTTTGATGAAGTTTAATTTATAAATTAGGTACAGTAAGAGATAAAACAATAATAAAATAGAACAATTATAACAATAATGTATTATATTAAAGTTTTGTGAATGTGATCTTTCTTTCTCAAACTCTCTTAATATTTTTGGGCCACAGTTGACTACAAGTAACTGAAACAGGAAAGTGAATCCACAGGTAAGGGCACACCACTGAACTACACAGCACTTTGGCTTACTGGTTAGAGCTTAGTCACATGACCACGTGTCCTAAGGTGTTTATCAATAGCAAGAGGTAAACAGGCATTTTCAATCCAGATTCTATCACCAAACAAAAATTAGTGAATCCATATTAGGAGCATTGAGCAATAAAGAGGTAATTAGAGACCAACTCAATCACTTCTGTTCACATTATTTTATAACATAGAGTTTGGACCCAGAGATCTTTAAGATCCTTTGCAAGTCTTTCTTGTCTAATATTCTGGGAAAAAAAAAAAAAATTAAAGCTGCAGATGGTAGAAAACAATTGTGTGTATTTATCCTATAACATAGTTATTTTAGTCCCCAAAATCTGTATTTTTTAAAAGAATTCCACTATTAAAAGAGCCAAAAAAGAAAAATGGAAAAGAATGGGATAAACCAATATTTCCTAATAAAATTTAAAAGAAAATCTCTACAGGCAGCTTTTTAAATGTTAAATATAGGTATCAACCTATGTCAGCAGCAATAGTTATGGGGAAGTCACCCCTCATTATCTCTATCAATATCCTCAAGACTCCCAAGTGAAAAATAACATTATTTTATATAAGTAACTGGGATTTCCTCAATTCTGTACTAAGCATTTTAGCATTTTTATTGACGTGTAATATCCTTAAAACAATCTACTTGCAAATCAAACACACCTTTAGAATAAGCCTCCAAACCTTCCTGCGACCCTATTCTCTCCCACCACCCTTGACGGCAAAAAGCCTATTCTCATAGACGTCCTGGAAACACCATCCATCTAGACTTGAGGAGGAGGAAACTCATAGGCACCACCAAACATCAAGTTTTCAAAACAAAACGAATTGCCGTAGCTGCCAGGTACTAAAGGCACTTAGTAATTTTTAAATCACTATCTGTTACCAATCCAGCCTTGAAAAAGCTCTATCTTCAAATATAAACCCCCAAACAACCTCAACCTGAGATGTCTCTGTAAAGTTGTAGAAAGCAGTCAGCCAAAGGGACACGGCAGAGTGTGCTGAGCTAACATTCCATACCCGCTGCTGCCAATTTTCTGCAAAGTGAACTCGTGTGACACTGTTTTTTGTCTTATTTTAGCTACTTACCTGGTATTTTCATTCCAAAGAAGTCCAGTTAGATTTCAAGGTTCTGTCACATAAACATCCATCAGAAAATTTTGAGTTGCTTTTTTTAAGTTATGTGCCTCATACTTCTGTCCTTGTAACTCTTAAGAATCAAAAATTATTTCATTTTCCATAATTCAGTTTTGACTGGTAGCAAAAAAAATATAGAAATTCTATCGGTTGATCAATAATTTTCTAAGGCAGCAGATACACTGTAAGAAATTCATTCTTTCTGTGCAGTTGACCACTTACCAACAAGATTACCTAAGTCTCATGTCATGACCCTAAGAATTGCAAAATGATTACCATTATCTTGCCCTCCAAAAAGAAGAGAGGTTTTAAACTGACCCATTTCACATCTCAGAAATTATTTTGGCCTGAAATTGGGTAAAACATCCTAAGGGCCTGGCAGTCTCCTTTGTGCTTTAACAGCACATTAACCATCAAAAAATTAGGAACAGTTTTGAAATTGAGTCTAATGTAAATATAATAAAAAATAAAGATAAAGGTTATACTTGTTTAATAAATGACAGTGGAACCAACTGTCCCTGCTGTCCCTGGGAGAACGCCACCAATGTATTCTTGTGGCTTATGAAGACTAAGTACCTTACTCCATCCTCAGCCAATGTGCTTTCTTTTCTAGCCAAAGGAAAGTGTCATCACTACAACTGTTATAATCCCCCCAAATCTCATAAACCCCTTTCCAGGACATAGTCCTATACAAAATACTACATTCCCCATAGAAAATCATTCACAAGATTCCTATAATCTATTGGATCAAATTTATGGTTTCATTCGCTCATGCATTTTTTTGGTACTTTGGGGCTCCTGTGTTCAGCACCTAGATAAAAGACAGATTATACCAACTCTACTTTAAATGTATTGCCAAGACCCTCAAAAAAAAAAATACCAAAAGACAAAAATAGCGAAGAAAGAAAAACAGGGAGCTGAAATAAGAATGTTACGTGATCTCAGAAACCAAGGCTCTGTCAGAACAACAGCTGATGTTAGAAACTAGAGCTTTGGGGATTAACTGCTTAGAAGAAAACAAGAAAGTAAGTGTAAGTTCACCGACGTATGTGCACGTGTTGGGGGAGGGTACTGAATTTGAGATCCACATCTAGAATTGAACCCCGAAAGGAACCACATCATCAAAAGGAAACGTAGGCTAGAAAAAAATCCACCTGGCTGCAGTAATGGGAACTCACAAGAAAATCTATTCATCTCTATTAACATGTTGTATGGAAACTAACAACAATAACAACAGTCTCTCGTAAGAATTAGTAAACATAGACTACTCTTCACGTGGATGCACAATTCAAATTGACATGACATGTACAATAGAGAAAAATCTGATTCAAAAATTTAATGTGGTACTGAAAAGGTCTTAGAAGGATTCAGAGAGAAAAATCAAAAGCCTGTAAAGAACTACAACTAGATAGACTGCAAATTTCACAAGAGCAAAAAATTATACTGGACAAAGTTAAACAAGTAAAGATGACTTTATTCTAGACTACTTAATTCAAGGACACATACCCGAATGCAGTCAGACCTCAACTCCATTGAAATAAAAGGCGGGACAGTGTCATAAGGAGACTAGGAGATGGAGGTGTTGTCCTCCTTGATGATTACATTTCTAAAGGATGACTTCCAGGTTCTTGAGAAAGATATCCTGGGTTGTAAAATTAGCAAGAAGCTTTTAAAAAGGATTTACATCTCAAGGAAGCGGGGAAAAAAATTGCAACTTGAAGTTTCTCAAAGTAAATGCTTTCAGAAAAAAGAGGTCAAGAGGTCCCATACCTAGAGTCAGGAAAAAGACTGCCTAAAATTTTAGTCAAGCTGAAGGAGCAACATTAAGACCATCTTGGTCAAGAACTGTATATAAAATTGGCAAATACATCCTTTTTATGGGAAATTTAATATCTTTCCATAACTGAAAGATCATATTGACAAATATTAGAAAGAAAATAAAACATCTAAGCGATACAGGTAACATTTCAATTAGGTTATCATAATAAATAATTAGGAAATAAACTTTCTTTATAAGTACATACAGAATATTTATAAATATTGGTCATATAATAGACCACAAGGCAATTCCAAAGAGTCAGTATTACACAGAATATTTTCTGGTCACAAAGGAATTTTATTAGAAAACAAATACATTTATTATTTTTTAATAACAATATTTTGAGGATCTATTATTTGCCAACTCTCTTCTTGGGGCAAAAGGGAGAGGGAGAATTTGGTAATGATGCTGAGATTTCTGATAGGTAACTGGATGGATTGGGGTCCACTGACCAAGACTCCTTCGTTTATTTAGCAGATAACATTTTAGTTCTACAGTGTTCTGGTATATTTCTATTCTGAACTGTCATTTTAGCATTATCTTCCCCAACCCAGACCCTGAAATGCAAGCTTGTCCCTGTCTTCTACTGCACAAAATAAGTTGAATCTTAATGAAAGCATTCATTCCCCGACCTTGACCCAGCTCCAAGTCAAAAAGAAGTAGAACGCTCTCCACAGGAAAGCAAAATGAATCAGGATTCGTAATTTTTATGCCTATATCTGACATTAAAAGTATCTCAATATTCCTTTAATGACTAACACAAAATGTCTACACCAGTCTAAAAGCTTTTCCTTATGCTGACTACCACTGAAATTCAAATGCACAAATTCTTTCCCTTCTAGGCTCACAGTCAGATTACATTTCCAAACGTCCTTTGAAGTTAGTGTTACCGGACAGAGGTCCTGATCCAGACCCCCAGAGAGGGTTCTTGGATCTCACTCAAAAAAGAATTCAGGGTGAGTTGACGAAGTGAAAGCAAGTTTATTAAGAAAGTAAAGGAATAAAGAACGGCTCCTCCATAGACAGAGCAGCCCGTGGGCTACGAGTTGCCCATTTTTATGGTTATTTCTTGATTATATGCTAACCAAGGGGTGCATTATTCATGCCTCCTGTTTTTACACCATATAGGATAGCTTCCTGATGTTGCCATGGCATTTGTAAACTGTCATGGCATTGGTAGGAATGTAGCCATAAAAATGACCAGAGATCACTCCTGTCAGCATCTTGGTTTTGGCGGGTTTTAGCTGGCTTCTTTACTGCAACCTGTTTTATCAGCAAGGTCTTTATGACCTGTATCTTGTGCCAACCTCCAATCTCACCCTTGAGACTTAGAATGCCTTAAGCATCTGGGAATGCAGCCCAGTAGATCTGAGTCTTATTTTACCCAGCCCTTACTCAAGATGGAGTTGCTTTGGTTCAAACACTTCTGACATTTGGTACAGCCACTTGAGCAAGTCCTGAACAATGATATGTGTGCAGATGTAATTAAAACTCAGCATGGCCCAAAAACTCTACTGCAAGTTCACTTTCCCTTCTCCATCCACAGGCTGAGCGGAAAGGAACTCAAGAGTCAGTAGAAAACAGCATCACTTTGGAAAGGAGATTGTAAATTTTCTTCCTACGAAAAAGAGATAAGTATATGAGGTGGTAGATATATTAACTAGCTTGATTGAATCATTCCACAATGCATACATACATATAACATCACATGGTACCCTATATACATGATTATTACTCAATTAAAAATCAAATTAAATTAGATTTTTTAAAAAGTAAACAGCTACACAGTGAGTTCTGTTTCTTCCTAAAACTGCTACAACCTGTATTGTCTGTTATATTGCTCAACGTCTTTTACATATCAAATTGGAAATTAAGAGACAAAATTATGTCTCATCTGAAGACTCAGTACATTTCCATTTATCAGACAAATTCTCATGTTTCCTATTCTTTCACTGCCAGGAAACTTGAAGCTAAATGTAAGGCCCATTTCACACTATTATTTAACTGTTTTAACATTATTTTAAGCTATACTAATAGGTACTTTAAAAATTCTGCCTCAATTTCTGCTGGAATTGGATAAGATAGAAATTATAAGTAAAATAACTGATTCAAGTTATGGCTCTGCTTATGCAGTTTCCCAAACCTGAAAAGTCTCTTTCTTTAGGTTGAATCCTACCCAACCTTCCAGATGCAATTCAAATACCATTTCCACGAAGCTATCACCACAAGACTTCAATACATATTGACCTCTTTCCTTTCTAGTCTATTACTGTACTTTTTATCTGGAAAAAAAAATGTGTTGTCTATACTAGTATTTCCCTATTGCCCCTTTTATATCAAAATAATCATGATCTCACCCCCACATGGTAGTAGTTGTACTTTATGCATTCCATATGAAATTTTAAAATTCCATAGGCATAAGCACTGTACGCTTTCCCTTCACTGTATATCCTCACAGCCCATAAAAGAGGAAGCACAAATTCACACCATACACTTTAGCCAACTAATAGACCATTTTCCTTCTGTTACATTCTAATTCTCAGATATAGAAGAAAACTTTCTAGAGATCTACTGCCAAGTACTATATCATTATGATATCTCCCTAAGATCCTAGTAAAATTCTGGATACAAAATAAGTTCTGAAACAACCAACAGTAATTCACTAGCCCAGAAAGAGTAACTCAGCAATGACTAAAACCAAAGCCTGAGGATTTTAACCTCCTGATCAGGGATCTCTTTCCCACAAACCCTAAAAACTAAAAAATCCTGGCTTTGTTTGTTTGTTTGTTTGTTTGTTTGTTTGTTTGTTTTGGTCTCAGAAACTCTTTACCACAGGGACTTCAAGGTATAATAAAAGAGAATGGGCTCTGGAGTCCTGGTAGAAAAACCCTTGAGTCTTAGATGTCATCTGCATACTGTCGGACATGGTTCCTTATCTTAGTCAACTTCATCTTCCTCTTCTCTAAGATAGGACTGGCAATTATGAACCTCAAAAGGCTAACATGAGGAGCAAATTAGATACTACCTGCAAATCATATGGCACAGCACCTTGCACACGGAGTCACTCAGTCTTTTCCCTCCTTCCCTGCTAGAGTAATCTGTCCCAAAATCCGCATGCACTCAAGTGCAGTTTCAATGCTCTGGGGCTACCTATCCTGATGTATCATTCTCTACTTGAAAATTAGAATTTTAGAGGCTATGAACACTTACAAATTGAAAACTTAAAATATATCAAAACAAATTAAATGATCACCCTTTTTTACGTTTTATAAAAAATAGTGGAAATTATGCCATGAAAGTTACCAAGATGGACCTGGATCAACTCTCTCAGACTCAACTACTTACTGAAGGGAAAAAGAAAGGGGAAAAGCCCATTTCTCATACTTCAAAGCCCGACAGTTCATTTCACAAGAATTTTTTTTTACCTTCATTCTGACATCTATCAAACTGCAAGAGGATGGCAAATAGCCAAAGAAATAAATCTATTAAAAATTCAGTAGCAGCATGCTAAGACTTATATTGTCGGTTGGCATATGGTGAACTAGCTGCCCACACCATGTGTTCACTAATTCTATGCATGATCTTCCAGAATGGTCTTTTGAAGTTTCTCACCCTGTAAAACAACTTTTTTTCAATAGATACTGTAGACATTCGTATTGAAAGACACAAATCTTTGGTCTTGATCTAGCCATCTGTTGTTTTATGTTCCATTTTATACATATTGTCAAATCCATAATTGTTTTACTTTTTAAGTTATTTCAAATGCTCTCAGCCTATATGAAAATATTTCTATGTTAAGTGAACTGAATATAGACTTCTAAGGAGCTGGCATATAATTAAAAACCACTGGCCTGGTGCAGTGGCTCACGCCTTTAATCCCAGCACTTTGAGAGGCCAAGGCGAGTGGATCACGAGGTCAGGAGTTCGAGACCAGCCTGACCAACATGGTGAAACCCCATCTCTAAATAAAAATACAAAAATTAGCCGGGCATGGTGGCACACGCCTATAATCCTAGCTACTCAGGAGGCTGAAGCAGGAGAATCACTTGAACCCAGGAGGCAGAGGTTGCAGTGAGCCAAGATCGTGCCACTGCACTCCAGCCTGGGTGACAGAGTAAGATTCCATCTCAAAAAAAAAAAAAAAAAAAAAAAAAAAAAAAAAAAAAAAAAATCAATACTGTGCTTTAAAACATGAAATTATTATTTCAAAATATAAACATATATTACCCGGAAGTATTATAGAATGGTAAGAATTTACAGAAACATTACATTTAAGGGATTATTCAGTGATGCATGATTTTTATAAATCCATTTTTAATGAAATACTCTGAGCCTTTACACATGTAATTACATTCAGTCAAAAGAAATGCATACTAGTATTATTTAAGCACCACCTCCAGCTCCAAGGAGGACTTTGCATTTGAGACAGTGTTAGCCACTGCTGATAGCGTGAGAATCCAGAGAGGGCTGCCCAAGAGCAGAGGAAAAGTCTTGATACAACAAATACAACTTGTGTATCCATGTAGTGAGCAGAGATTTTGGCTTCCAAGGGGAATGTTAAGGTAAAAAAGGAAAGATGGGTAGAAAGACAGGATTAGGGCAAAGATGAAGAAATATGGTAACTGGCAAAGGGTAAGTTGGGATTGTGTGCTTAAAAACTACTCTGAAACAAGGTAGGCACAGAAAAACAAACTTCATGTGTTCTCACTTGTTTATTGGAGCTAAAAATTAAAACAATTGAACTCATGGAGGTAGAGTAGAACGATGGTTACTAGGGACTGGGAAAGGGTAGTAAGTGGGTGGGGGAAGGGATGAGGATGGTTAATGGGTACAAAAATGTAATTATGTAGAAGAACAAGACCTAGTATTTGATAACACAACCGGGTGACTACCATCAACTATAACTTATTGTGCATTTAAAAATAACTAGAAGAATATAATTGGATTGTTTATAACAGAAAGGATGGATGCTTGAAGTGATGGATAACCTCTTTACCTAGAGGTGATTATGCAATGTATGCCTGTACTAAAATATCTAACATATACCATAAATACATATATACCTACTAAGTACCCACAAAAATTTAAAAAGAAAATGTGAAGCTACTTAAACTTTCTCCCCAGTCCACCTCCAACTCCACATCTCCACTTTTTTAAACCCATTGCCAAGGTTGTTCACACAGGTGGAGCAATTTCCCAAGCCTCTGTTTGGTAGTTGCCTCTATCCCTCCTTAGCCATTTTGCCTCCTCATTCCCATTGCCTTACAAGCAGCCCATGTTTGCTTTGAAAAAAAAAAAAAAAAAAAAAAACTTCCTTGTATTCCTCCTATCCAGATTTGGCCTTGACCAGCCCAGTAAAAGACTCAAACTCAGATCCAGCCTGTTGCCAAGGGACCAACCTGTTTACTGAGTAGCTATGGATAAGCCTAAGTTAAAAATTGATAGGACTAGGGCACAGGGTCTCATGGTAATTTTCTGTATTCTCCATTTAGTTATTACATAAACCTAAAAGTGCTCTAAAATAATAAAGTCTACTAAAAAAATTAGTACAACTCAAAGTAGTAGCAACTGTGAAAATACTAACAGATAAGGAGAACCTAATTTGCACAGACCTGGGTTGATCAAAGATGGTTTGTTAGCCATGGTCATTAGCAGTGCCTAACTGGCTGTTAAGTATGGAGTCCTAGCATCCTGTACAATCTAGAGTCAAATAAGATATGATAAAGTACAGCACATCTTGTCTCCTCCCAAGTGACTCATAAACCTTTGCAGTATTTTCACCCAGTCCTTACTTTCCATGTAATATTAGAGAGGAAAGAATATAGGTGCAGATGAGATTCTGCTTCACCTCTACTATTAAGACAATTGGCCTCTTACCCAATTCAGAATACTTAGGGGTGACTGACCTAAGATGGCTTTTTAGGTTAGAGACGCACAAAAGAGTCTTTAATTCACAATTCATTAAAAGGATTAATTCATGAAAATTCTGACCCATTAATTCATTAAAAAGATTGAACACTACTGTTCTCTAAGCACAATGCTTATTACTAGAGATAGCTCAATGAATAAGATATGACCTATGCCCAAAAAAAAGCTCACCTATCTATCACCTATCAGAAGAGACTCACCATCTTAGTCCATTCAGGTTGCTATAAAAAAAAAAAAAAAAAAAAAAAAAAAAAAACCACAGAGTAGATGGCTATAAAAAACAGAAATTTCTTTCTCACAGTTCTGGAAGCTGGAAGTCTGAGATCAGGGTACCAGCATGGTGAGGTTTTAGTGACGGCCCTCTTCCAGGTTGGAGATTGCCAACTTCCCTTGTATCCTTACCAGGAAGAAAGGATAAGGTGTCTCTCTGAAGTCTCTTTTATACGGGCACTGATATGGTTTGGATTTGTGTCCCTGCCCAAATCTCATGTCAAATTGTAAAAGGGGGCTGGTGGGAGGTGATTGGATCATGGGGGTGGATTTCACGCTTGCTTTCTCATGATAATGGGTGAATTCTCACAAGATCAGATGCTTTAAAAGTGTATTGCACTTTGCTCTTCTCTCTGTCTCTCTCCTGCTGTGACATGGTAAGACATGCTTGCTTCCTTGTTACCTTCCACCATAATTGTAAGTATCCTGAAGGCCTCCCAGTCATGCTTCCTGTTAACCCTGTGGAACTGTGAGTCAAACCTCTTTTCTTCATAAATTACCCAGTCCCAGGTAGTTAAGTTGTTGAAAGCAGTGTGGAATGGACTAAAACAGAAAATTGGTACTGAGAATGGGGTACCACCATAAAGATACCTGAAAATGTGGAAGAGATTTTGGAACTGGGTAATGGGCAGAAGTTTGAATAGTCTGGAGGGCTCTAAAGAAGATAGGAAGATGTGGGAAACTTTGGAACTTACCAGAGACTTGTTGAATGGTTTTAACCAAAATGCTGATAGTGAGATGGACAATGAAATCTAGGCTGAGGAGGTCTTAGATGGAGATGAGGAACTCATTGGAAACTAAGGTAAAGGTCACTCTTGCTATGCTTTAGCAAAAAGACTGGAGGCATTATGGCCCTTCTCTAGAGATCTGTGGAACTTTCAACTTAAGAGAGATGATTAGGAAGAAATTTCTGGTGAAAGAAATGTCTAAGCAGCAAAGCATTCAAGATGTGATGTGGCTACTCCTAACAGCATACAGTCATGTGCATTTACAAAGAGATGGTCTGAAATTGGAACTTATGTTTCAAAGAGAAGCAGAACATAAAGTATGAAAAGTATGCAGCCTGACCATGAGGTAGAAAGGAAAAATGCATTTTCTGGGGAGAAATTCAAGCCACTGGCTATAGAAATTTACATAAATAAAGAAGAGCCAAATGTTAGTCGCCAAGAAAATGGGGAAAATGTCTCCAAGGCATTTCAGAGAGCTTCACAGCAGCCCTTCCCATCACAGGCCAGAGGCCTAGGAGGAAAAAAACAGTTTTGTGGGCTCTGTGAAGCCTCAGGACATGGAACCCTGCATCCCAGCAACTGCAGCTCCAGCCATGGCTAAAAGAGGCCAAGGTATGGTTCAGGCCATTACTCTAAATAATGCAAGCCCCAAAACTTGGTAGTTTCCATGTAGTGTCTGGCCTGCAGGTATGTAAAAGGCAAGAGTTGAGGTTTGGGAACCTCAGCCTAGATTTCAGAGGATGTATGGAAATGCATGGATTTCTAGGCAGAAGTCTGCTGCAGAGGTGAAGCTCTCATGGAGAACCTCTACTAGGTCAGTGTAGAGGGGAAACATGAGGTTGGAAACCCCACACAGAGTCTCCACTGGGGCACTCCCTAGTGAAGCTTTGAGAAGAGGACCACCATCCTCCAGACCCCAGATTCACTGACAATTTACACTATACACCAGGAAAAGCTGCAGACAGTCACCACCAGCCCAAGAAACCAGTTGCAGGGGCTGTTCCCTGCAAAGCCACAGGGGTGAAGTTGCCCAATGCTATGGGAGCCCACCTCTGACATCAGCATGCCCTGGATGTGAGACATGAAGTCAAAGGAGATTATTTTGGAGCTTTAAGATTTCATGACTGCCCTGCTGGGTTTCAGACTTGCATGGGGCCTGTGACCCCTTAGGTTTTGACCAATTTCTCTCTTTTGTAACAGAAGCATTTACCCAGTGCCTGTACCCCCATTGTACCCTGGAAGTAACTAACTTGTCTTCACTTTTACAGGCTCATAGGTGGAAGGGACTTGCCTTGTCTCAAATGAGACTTTGGACTTGGACTCTTGAATTAATGCTGGAATGAGTTAAGACTTTGGGAGATTGTTGGAAAGGCATGATTGGTTTTGAAATATGAGAATGACATGAGATTTGGGAGGGGCCAGGGGTGGGATGATATGGTTTAGGTTTGTGCCCCTACCCAAATTTTATGTCGAATTGGAGGAAGGGCGTGGTGAGAGGTGATCGCATCATGGAGGCAGATTTCCCCCTTGCTGTTCTCGTGATAGTGAGTTCTCACAAGATCCATAAGATCTGATGGTGTAAAAGTGTGTTGCACTTCCCCCTTTGCTGCCTCTCTCTCTCTCCTGATCTACCACAGTAAGACATGCTTGCTTCCCCTTCACCTTCTGCCATAATTGTAAGTTTCCTGAGGCCTCCCAGTCATGCTTCCTGTTAACCCTGTGAAACTGTGGGTCAATTAAACCCCTTTTCTTCATAAATTATCCAGTCTCAGGTAGTTCTTTATGAGCAGTGTGAGAACAGCACTAATCCCAATCATGAGGTCTCTTCCCTCATGACATAATCACTTCCCCAAAGCCCTTTCTCCTAATACCATCATTTGGGGGTCAGAATTTCAACATCTAAATTTGGGAGGTGATACAAACATTCAGATCATAGCATTCACAAATAACAAAAAAATAAGATGAAAACTGTATCATGAAAAGAGGAGAAAATATTACAGGTGTCCTGACTTTTCACTGGGACTGCTTTATAGTTACAGTGCCAACTGAGACAATATTTGAAGGACAAATCAGGGTGTTAGTCACAACGACTCAATTCGATTCCTCATACTGCAGGAGAATTCTACATCCCTGCCCCCTTAAATGCAGAGATTGCTATGTGACTTGGTTTGTACCCTGAATGGAAGTGGAAAGGTTAGGTGCTGTTTGCCTTGGCCCTCTTTCCTTTGCAGTTGAAACACCTCCAGATTTACAAACAGAGGTGGTTCTATCAGACCATGTACCAGGGCAATGACCTCTCCCTTTCCCATCTGGTTGCCTCCCTAAGACCCTGACAAGGCCATCCACCTAGGAAAAGATAAGTTTGCACATTGCAACTTTGCCTCATTTTCACTGCCCTCACTAGAAGCCAGTATTCCTGTCAGGAGTGTCAGGAGTGTCCTTGCCAAGCTCAGTCCTTGCCAAGCTTAGGCAACTCCAGGCCCAACCTTCAGCCAAGAGAGCTTCCTACTCACTGAACAGGAACAATAGTGAGGTCAAGATGGACTCATGACATTAGAAAAGAAATAACTCTTTGTTGTTTTAAGACACTGAGTATTTTGGAGGTTGTTGATGACTATAGTACAACCTACCGTATCCTGGGTGGTACAGTAGGTTTTGAGTTTGTGGCAAGGAAGATGCTGCACATAAATGGAGAGAATTCTGGAACTCTGGAAACATTATGAAAAGCAATAGTTCCACACTGTTATCACTTAAAGCGTATACAAGGAAAGCATGAAGCCTACTGTGTTTGAATCTACATTTTAAGAAAATTTGCAGTTTCTTATACCCAGTGATATCTATTTCTAGCTCATGTAATTTTTTTCCTCAAATTTTCATTGATTTCTCTACCTGCTTTTATTGCTTTTATTTAATCTCTCACACACAAAAATGATTCAATATTATTCCCTCATCCCCAGGTGATATTTAAAGATTGGACTAAATCCAGCAAACTCTGATTTATGTGGCTCTGATAAACCATGACATTTCCCAAATGAGTCCATAAAAAATGCATAGATGAGAGATTCTACTGATGTTCTGGGGGCATAATGATGATTTCTGCACTAAAGAAATACATACATTCCGCCTTTTAAATTGTCATTATGTACCTATGGCTTCCTCCTTTAAGGAGTAAGATGAATATAGAAAAAAGTACTGCTCTTCAAAATTTAGAAACTATGCTCTGATTAGGTAAACCTGTGAACAAGTAACCAACCTTTCATAGCTACTTTCTCACCTTGTAATAAAAATACATAACGTTTATAATTGTTTTATAATGGCTTTATTGGAATTGAATGACCACATATAACCTAAAGCCATCATTCATTTTTAATTTACGAGAAATCAAATGGGTCTTTCATTCATACAGCCTGTTATTAGCCATAAAGGGCTTTCGCATAATCTCATTTAACTCAAAAACAACTCTGAATAGCATCATTAGACTCATTTTACAAATGAGGTTACTGAAGCTCAGAGAAAGCATAATTTTTCTATTAATTGCATTTATTATAAATTCTGTCACCAAATTATATATAACTAGAATTTAAACCCAAAAACCTAACTCCTAGCATTCCAGTAAGCTTGGTACACTCAATACCTTTCCCCAAACTCCCACAGGCAGAGCCATAGGTGCTATTAAATGCTCCCTTCTCTCGACCTCTGCTTTCTGCTGGTCTGTAAGCCTGAGCCTGCTCCTCTTGCTAGCTCCTGCTAACCCCAGGTGCAAAGCCTTCAATGCTGACTCCATCTGTGCTTTGACATCTCAGAGCTTCTACTTCATTGCAGAGCCCTAGCTTTTTATTCTTCTTAGGCAGTATCAAACCTCGCTCCTTCCTCACTGCTATCCTTGGCCTCCCAAGTGACCTAGAGCCCCAAATGCCACACTTTCCCAATAATTCCATATCCTTCCTCTTTAGCATTTTATGCATTCTTTTTATGTATATCTGTACAAAGCAGACTCGTCATCAACAAAACTACTCCTCTACCTCACTGTTAGTACTTCAACATGTTTTTACATGAAAATAGCCCATATTTTAAATCCCAACCTAAACTAATAAAATCCTTTATTGTACATTCTTCCCATATAAACTACTGGGATTTGCTCTGGCTATTGTTAGATCACATACCTATCACCAGTCACAGTGATTCGCTGCAACCCACAAACACATTTCACTACCTATATTCTGTAGACAGGTCACCAGTTCAACAGCAAGCATCAACAGATCAAGAACCGTACACACCCCCAGAGCCAAAAATTATGCCACCATTCAGAAGCAACTTTCATACAGGGATGTCAATAACCATTGCCTAACAAACATGATTCTCTTTAGGACAAGATATATTGTGTGCAGCATAGAGGTCAAACGATTTGCTAGAATTTTTGTGACACATTAGGGAAAAAAAGATATAATAAAGCAATTCATTTTTGCAAGCCAAGGAACAGTAGTCACTATCCCTGACTGTAATCTAGGGGTTTGATAAGAAAAAGAATTGTAAAATGGTCAGTGTTTTCTAAGTCTGGTGGAAAAATATACTGAGATCACATGGCAAAAACAAACCTAAAGCTTTCTCAGTTTATGAAGAACTAGAAGGGCCAGTGCCTCTTTTAATGTTAGAGAAATATTTTTAAAAATCTTGGGTATAAAGGTAAAATTTTAAGAGGGCAAAGACCATGCCTTGGAATTTTATCATACATTCTGTAGTGCCCAGCTCAAGCAGAGTGCTTAGGTCATCATGGTACAGTGAAACATTCCCAGACTGAAAGTTAAACAACACACCTACTCCTCTAAGCCCTGCCATTGCTTTAGATACAATCTGTTACCTTCTCCCTGCCTCTGCCTCCTCATCTGTGACATGAGGGGAATAGCCTAGGTGACCTACAAGGTCCTTCCGTCTCTAATTCGTTGGGCACTCATGACTTCCTTCAACCTATGCTCAATAGTAGTAATAGGCTCATGCAACTAATTAATGTTCTGCTCTTCATCTTAGAACTCTAGGATTGGTAGAGCTATTTTGAGCAAATTTGCTAGTAAGATTTTCAGTAGGTCAAAGATATCTTTTCAAATGTAAAATGACTGAAAATGGCCTAGAACAGGATAGAAAATAAAAATAGCATCTTTGTTAGAGCCAGAGGGTTAAGCTGAGCTTAGGGAATTGCTCACTGCAGAAAAGAATGAGTACAAATGAAAGTGAAACAAATTGAAAAGAAAAATAGAAGGATTATTACTATGAGCCACTGGATTTCTTTATCAAATCCTAACAAGCCTTTCAACCCTGGGATTCTCTCAGCCTTAGAAATGTTTACTGTGACGAATCCAGCAACTCTACCTCATAACTAGGGGTCTGGGTTGGTTTCACGAATGTCCACTAGTCAGGATTCATCGCCTTTGAACAAAGAGCTAGTGGCTGTGGAGCATTTGGTTTTCTTGTCAATTTCTATTCCATTCTTCATTTCTAAGGAAAAGAAAAAAACAGTTTGGCCTGACAAAACAATGAAGTGATATGCATAGCCCGACTCTTCTCATAAATTCCCCTGAAGTTATTAATCCCAGTTGCCAGTTATCTCAATTATCTTTCTATATTACTTTTATTTTTTTTATTTTTTTTTTTTTTTTTTTGAGATGCAATCTCACTCTGTTACCCAGGCTGGAGTGCACTGGCACCATCTTGGCTCATTGCAATCTCTGCCTCCTGGGCTCAAGTGATTCTCCTACCTCAGCCTCCAGAGTAGCTGGGATTACAGGCATACACCACCATGCCTGGCTAATTTTTATATTTTTAGTAGAGACAGGGTTTTACCATGTTGGCCAGACCAGTCTCGAACTCCTTACCTCAAGTGATCTGCCCTCTTCAGCCTCCCAAAGTGCTGGGATTACAGGCGTCAGCCACCACGCCTGGCCTGTTACCAAACTCTTAAGAAGCCAAAATGTTTATTTTTTTCAGATATAAAGTCCCACCAGCACCTAGGAAGTCTACTTTTCCTCCAATATTATTTTCTTCCAATATCACTGCCATCCTCTCAGTGCCAAGACTTGAAGCCTTAGCATTATTACTAAATTTTCCCTCCTCTAGCCCCAAAACTTAGTCATTTGACCCATCCTCTTAGTTACACTTACAAAGTGTTTTTGAAATTCATTCTACTTCACCCACTTCTGCTATCACTTCCCTACTTATCCTATAATACATCTTGCCTAGATGATAAAAATGAATGTTTTTTTTTCTCCCTACTTGGTCTTAAATACAGTTTAAATGCTTCTTAAATACAGCTACCTTCAAAATAATCTCCCCAAAGTACATGTCACAGCTCTGCTCAAAACTTAGACATCTTCTTTACCTGCAGAATAAAGTCTGAGTCCTTTATCCTAGCATTAATATGACCTTGGCCTATACTTCTAAAAGATATTGTTCATTAATTACTGGTTTTAGGTTAATTAGCCATGATGGTTAATTTTATGTGTCAAGTTGATGAGGCCATGGTATCCAGATATTTGGTCGAACAGTATTCTAGATGTTTCTGTGAAGGTATTTTCTATTGGGTACAACATACTATTTGGGCAACAGGTACACTAAAAGCCTAGACATTGCCTCTCTGCAATATATCCATGTAACACAACTGCACTTGTACTCCCTAAATCTCTAAACATTTAAAAATTATTCTAAACATTTAAATCAACACACTCAGAGTAAATCAGATTACCATCTATGATGTGACTCAGCCTCAACCAATTAACTGAAGGCCTTAACAGAAAAAAGACTGATCTCCCCAAGCAAAAACAAACTCTGCCAGCAGACTGCCTTTGGATGCAAACTGCAACAGCAGCTCTTCCCTAGCTCTTCAGGCTGTTAGCCTACTCTGCAGATTTTGTACTTGCCAGGCACTGCAATGTGTGAGTCAATTCCTTAAAATAAATCACTCAAAATCTCTGTCTCTCCCTAACCATTGTTTCTGGAAAACCATAATTAAAACATTACCATATTGCAAAAAAAGCTTTGGTGGAAAAATACACTCAGGAAATTCTAGTTTGAAAAAAATAGAATATGCTTCTTTATTATCTGTGTTATAAAATCTAATTGTATTCTAATGTAAACTGTGAAGCACCAAGTCATGCTAGTTTGCATCCCCAAAATGCATAGGAAAAAAATGTTGTCAATGATAAGCAGGTTGCAGTTTAAACCAGCTGGGAAAAGAAGATGACAGAATACTTTTAGAAAGAGAACCACCACTTTATCCAGGTAACCACATTAAGAGAACTGCTTAGGTATGAATAGCCACCACCTCTAGGTATAGCTCAGATATGAGAGGTTCAGACAAGTTAAATGATTCCATGTAAGACACAAATTGGAAATGTGGAGTTGTTTTTTGCTGTTGGAGACAGTGACTTGAAGACCTTCTAGATAAAGTGAAACTGACGGTCGAAAGAGATTCCACCAAGGTGGGAGGCCATGGTCCAAAGAGAAAGATGGCCAATGTAATTCCAGGTACCCTTATTCCCAAGCCTTCTAGGAACAAAGACAGAAGAATTATTATCCCAGAGTTCTGACCATGAAATAAGGCCTAAGAGTTTCTTACAACTTTTTAAATAAACTGAGCTGAAAAATGTTGAGTGACTTGTCTAAATGAACACAGCCAGGGGCAGATCTAGGAAGAGAATATAGGTCTTCTGACTCCTGTGCCATACTGAACACAGAAAGGTAAGGATGCAGAGTCTAAACATGGAGGAAGAGGTGAAGGGGCAAGTGAAAAGAAAGATTGGAGATCAAAAAAGGATATAGATGGGGCAAAGCGCAGAGGAAGGAATTACCTACAACGTGAAAAAGTTCACTTCGGAAAGTAAAGGGGATACAGCACCTCTGAGAAAAGAGAGAAAGGCACCTGGAGATAGAAAGGAGAGTGGCTTGAAAGAAACAGGTTGAGGTAGAGAGGAGGAAGTTGTAGAAGCACGTTAAATTGTTTCATCTTCTTAGGAAAGTGAAAAGCTGAGAGTGAGGGAGAGAATACTTCAGATTCAGGTAGCCTAACGTGAATCCAGCTCTACCATCAACTGTACGTACAACTTAAGTTACTTTCCTCTGCTGTGTGCGGGTAAAGCATGACATGTTATAAGAAGTCAATTAAGGTGTATTGTAGTTGCTGTTATAAGGAAGCTTATCTTTCAGATTTATTGAACAATTTATGTAGTGTTTACCATGTGCTAAGCACTCTTCAATGAGTTCTACAAAAATCCTACTGAATCATCATAGCAACTCTATCAACAGGTATTATCAAATCTCACTTTACAAATGAGTTTGAGGCCAAAGATGTTAAACGTCTTCTTTAAGGTAATAGATGGTACATAAATCAGATAAACATGTAAATCACTAGATGTGCTGGAGGTGGAGTGTCTTTATCCTCAGCTGAAGCCTCAACAAATTTAAGCAGTTAATTGTGTACTCACTAACAAAAGAACTACAGATACTAAAAACAAATTATAATTAATCCTCAAACTTGATAGCTAAAATTCAAAATACCAGTAGACTTATATTTTTAGCATTCTGTAAACAGAAATCCTCTCACAATATTGACTGTTATTCAATTTTCAGCAGTTTGTAAGCTTCTAGAAATTTACAACATATGAAAATAGAGGCCGGGCGCGGTGGCTCAAGCCTGTAATCCCAGCACTTTGGGAGGCCGAGACGGGCGGATCACGAGGTCAGGAGATCGAGACCATCCTGGCTAACACGGTGAAACCCCGTCTCTACTAAAAAATACAAAAAACTAGCCGGGCGAGGTGGCGGGCACCTGTAGTCCCAACTACTCGGGAGGCTGAGGCAGGAGAATGGCGTAAACCCGGGAGGCGGAGCTTGCAGTGAGCTGAGATCTGGCCACTGCACTCCAGCCTGGGCGACAGAGCGAGACTCCGTCTCAAAAAAAAAAAAAAAAAAAAAAGAAAATAGAAGTCCCCCTCTATGGTAACACATAAGACAATGAAGCTTATATCTTAGGACAAGGTGTCTGCTCAAAACCTCTCCAAGGTGTGACACTAAACTATGGTTGACCTGTGTGTAAGTTTGTACATGCTGGGATCTAAACAGTTTTAGAACAAATTCAGAAAATATTAATATTTGCAATCTTTATAATCCTGTGTTTTGTCACTCTAAAGGTTACAAGCACTTTCACATACACATTATGCTATTATCATCAGTTCTATAGTGGGGAACGGCCATGGGACTTTGTGGGAAGGGCACAACTTTGGAACCAGGAAAATCGGGGTTTGCTGCCTCCTCTGATAGTGGCCTGCTCCTTAGTCCTGAGACACTTTTAAAATTATTTTTTAATTGACACAATGTAATTATACATATGTACAAGGTACAATTTGATATTTTGGTACATGCCTGCATTGTATAATGATCCAATCAGGGCCCTTAGTGTATCCATCATGCATTTATCATTTCTTTGTGGTGAGAATCTTCAAAAGCCTTTTTCTAGCTTAATATGTATAAGTTCAATAATACAGTATTTTACTATTAACCATAGTCATCCTACTTATGCAATAGCATACCAAACTTTATTTTTCCTATCTAATTTTAACTGTATACCCAATGACCAACCTCGTCTCATTCTTTCCTTGTCTTTTTCCCCTCCCAAGACACTAGTAACCACTGTCCCACTCCCTGCTTGTAAGGTAGTAATATTTTTTAGATTACTCATGTAAGATCATATCATATTTGAATTTCTGTGCCTGGCTTATTTCACGTAACATGATGTCTTTCAGGTTCAACCATGATGTCTCAAATGACAGGGTTTCATTATTTTTTTTATTATTATACTTTAAGTTCTAGGGTGCACGTGCATAACGTGCAGGTTTGTTACATATGTATTCTTGTGCCATGTTGGTGTGCTGCACCCATCAACTCGTCAGCACCCATCAACTCATCCTTTACATCAAGTATAACTCCCAGTGCGATCCCTCCTCCCTCCCCGCTCCGCATAATAGGCCCCGGTGTGTGATGTTCCCCTTCTCGAGTTCAAGTGATCTCATTGTTCATTTCCCACCTATGAGTGAGAACATGCAGTGTTTGGTTTTCTATTCTGCGATAGTTTGCTGAGAATGATGGTTTCCAGCTGCATCCATGTCCCTACAAAGGACACAAACTCATCCTTTTTTATGGCTGCATAGTATTCCATGGTATATATGTGCCACATTTTCTTAATCCAGTCTGTCACAGATGGACATTTGGGTTGATTCCACGTCTTTGCTATTGTGAATAGTGCCACAATAAACATATGTGTGCATGTGTCTTTATAGCAGCATGATTTATTATCCTTTGGGTATATACCCAGTGATGGATGGCTGGGTCATATGGTACTTCTAGTTCTAGATCCTTGAGGAATCCCCATACTGTTTTCCATAATGGTTGAACCAGTTTACAATCCCATCAACAGTGTAAAAGTGTTCCTATTTCTCCACATCCTCTCCAGCACTTGTTGTTTCCTGACTTTTTAATGATTGCCATTCTAACTGGTGTGAGATGGTATCTCATTGTGGTTTTGATTTGCATTTCTCTGATGGCCAGTGATGATGAGCATTTTTTCATGTGTCTGTTGGCTGTATGAATGTCTTCTTTTGAGAAATGTCTGTTCATATCCCTTGCCCACTTTTTGATGGGGTTTTTTTCTTGTAAATTTGTTTGAGTTCTTTGTAGGTTCTGGATATTAGCCCTTTGTCAGATGAGTAGATTGCAAAACTTTTCTCCCATTCTGTAGGTTGCCTGTTCACTCTGATGGTAGTTTCTTTTGCTGTGCAGAAGCTCTTTAGTTTATTAGATCCCATTTGTCAATTTTGGCTTTTGCTGCCGTTGCTTTTGGTGTTTTAGACATGAAGTCCTTGCCCATGCCTATGTCCTGAATGGTATTATCTAGGTTTTCTTCTAGGGTTTTTATGGTATTAGGTCTAACATTTAAGTCTCTAATCCAGCCTGAATTAATTTTCGTATAAGGAGTAAGGAAAGGATCCAGTTTCAGCTTTCTACTTATGGCTAGCCAATTTTCCCAGCACCATTTATTAAATAGGGAATCCTTTCCCCATTTCTTGTTTTTCTCAGGTTTGTCAAAGATCAGATGGTTGTAGATGTGTGGTATTATTTCTGAGGACTCTCTTGTGTTCCATTGGTCTATATCTCTGTTTTGGTACCAGTACCATGCTGTTTTGGTTACTGTAACCTTGTAGTATAGTTTGAAGTCAGGTAGCGTGATGCCTCCAGCTTTGTTCTTTTGACTTAGGATTGTCTTGGCAATGCAGGCTCTTTTTTGATTCCATATGAACTTTAAAGCAGTTTTTTCCAATTCTGTGAAGAAACTCATTGGTAGCTTGATAGGGATGGCATTGAATCTATAAATTACTGTGGGCAGTATGGCCATTTTCACGATATTGATTCTTCCTATTCATGAGTATGATGTGTTCTTCCATTTGTTTGTGTCCCCTTTTATTTCACTGAGCAGTGATTTGTAGTTCTCCTTGAAGAGGTCCTTTACATCCCTTCTAAGTTGGATTCCTAGGTATTTTATCCTATTTGAAGCAATTGTGAATGGAAGTTCATTCATGATTTGGCTCTCTGTTTATCTGTTACTGGTGTATAAGAATGCTTGTGATTTTTGCACATGAATATTGCATCCTGAGACTTTGGTGAACTTGCTTAACAGCTTAAGGAGATTTTGGGCTGAGATGATGGGGTTTTCTAAATATACAATCATGTCATCTGCAAACAGGGACAATTTGACTTCTTCTTTTCCTAACTGGATACCCTTGATTTCTTTCTCTTGCCTGATTGCCCTAGCGAGAACTTCCAACACTATGTTGAATAGGAGTGGTGAGAGAGGGCATCCCTGTCTTGTGCCAGTTTTCAAAGGGAATTTTTCCAGTTTTTGCCCATTCAGTATGATATTGGCTGTGGGTTTGTCATAAATAGCTCTTATTTTGAGACACGTTCCATCAATACCGGATTTATTGAGAGTTTTTAGCATGAAGGGCTGTTGAATTTTGTCCAAGGCCTTTTCTGCATCTATTGAGATAATCATGTGGTTTTTGTCTTTGGTTCTGTTTACATGCTGAGTTACGTTTATTGATTTGCACATGTTGAACCAGCCTTGTGTCCCAGGGATGAAGCCCACTTGATCATGGTGGATAAGCTTTTTGATGTGCTGCTGAATCCGGTTTGCCAGTATTTTATTGAGGATTTTTGCATCGATGTTCATCAGGGATATTGGTCTAAAATTCTGTTTTTTTATTGTGTCTCTGCCAGGCTTTGGTATCAGGATGATGTTGGCCTCATAAAATGAATTAGGGAGGATTCCCTCTTTTTCTACTGATTGGAAGAGTTTCAGAAGGAATGGTACCAGCTCTTTCTTGTACCTCTGGTACAATTCAGCTTTGAATCTATCTGGACCTGGACTCTTTTTGGTTGGTAGGCTATTAATTATTGCCTCATTTTCAGAGCCTGTTATTGGTCTATTCAGGGATTCAACTTCTTGCTGGTTTAGTCTTGGAAGAGTGTAAGTGTCCAGGAAATTATCCATTTCTTCTAGATTTTCTAGTTGATTTGCGTAGAGGCGTTTATAGTATTCTCTGATGGTAGGCTGTATTTCTGTGGGGTTGGTGGTGATATCCCCTTTATCATTTTTTATTGCATCTATTTGATTTTTCTCTCTTTTCTTCTTTATTAGTCTTGCTAGCAGTCTATCAATTTTGCTGATCTTTTCAAAAAACCAACTCCTGGATGCATTGATTTTTTGGAGGGTTTTTTGTGTCTCTATCTCCTTCAGTTCTGCTCTGATCTTAGTTATTTCTTGCCTTCTGCTAGCTTTTGAATGTGTTTGCTCTTGCTTTTCCAGTTCTTTTAATTGTGATGTTAGAGTGTCAACTTTAGATCTTTCTAGCTTTCTCCTGTGGGCATTTAGTGCTATAAATTTCCCTCTACACTCTGCGTTAAATGTGTCCCAGAGATTCTGGTATGTGTATCTTTGTTCTCATTGGTTTCAAAGAACATCTTTATTTCTGCCTTCATTTCGTTATTTACCCAGTAGTCATTCAGGAGCAGGTTGTTTAGTTTCCATGTAGTTGAGCGGTTTTGATTGAGTTTCTTAGTCCTGAGTTCTAGTTTGATTGCACTGTGGTCCTAGAGACAGTTTGTGATCATTTCTGTTGTTTTACATTTGCTGAGGAGTGCTTTACTTCCAATTATGTGGTCAATTTTGGAATAAGTGCGATGTGGTGCTGAGAAGAATGTATATTCTGTTGATTTGGGGTGGAGAGTTCTATAGATGTCTATTAGGTCCGCTTGGTGCAGAGATGAGTTCAATTCCTGGATATCCTTATTAACTTTCTGTCTCATTGATCTGTCTAATGTTGACAGTGAGGTGTTGAAGTCTCCCATTATTATTGTATGGGAGTCTAAGTCTCTTTGTAAGTCTCTAAGGACTTGCTTTATGAATTGGGTGCTCCTGTATTGGGTGCATATATATTTAGGATAGTTAGCTCTTCCTGTTGAATTGATCCCTTTACCATTATGTAATGGCCTTCTTTGTCTCTTTTGATCTTTGATGGTTTAAAGTCTGTTTTATCAGAGACTAGGATTGAAACCCCTGCTTTTTTCCTTCTCCATTTGCTTGGTAGCTCCTTCCTCCATCCCTTTATTTTGAGCCTATGTGTGTCTCTGCATGTGAGATGGGTCTCCTGAATATAGCAAACTGATGGGTCTTGACTCTTTATCCAGTTTGCTAGTCTGTGTCTTTTAATTGGAGCATTTAGTCCATTTACATTTAAGGTTAATATTGTTATGTGTGAACTTGATCCTGTCATTATGATATTAACTGGTTATTTTGCTCGTTAGTTGACGCAGTTTCTTCCTAGCCTCGATGGTCTTTACATTTTGGCATGTTTTTGCAATGGCTGGTACCGGCTTGTTCCTTTCCATGTTTAGTGCTTCCTTCAGGGTCTCTTGTAAGGCAGTCCTGGTGGTGACACAATCTCTAAGCATTTGCTTATCTGTAAAGGATTTTATTTCTCCTTCACTTATGAAACTTAGTTTGGCTGGATATGAAATTCTGGGTTTAAAATTCTTTTCTTTTGGCCCCCACTCTTTTCTGGCTTGTAGAGTTTCTGCCCAGAGGTCTGCTGTTAGTCTGATGGGCTTCCCTTTGTGGGTAACCCGACCTTTCTCTCTGGCTCCCCTTAAGATTTTTTCCTTCATTTCAACTTTGGTGAATCTGACAATTATGTGTCTTGGAGTTGCTCTTCTTGAGGAGTATCTTTGTGGCGTTTCTGTATTTCCTGAATTTGAATGTCGGCCTGCCTTACTAGGTTGGGGAGGTTCTCCTGGATGATATCCTGAAGAGTGTTTTCCAACTTGGTTCCATTTTCCCCCTCACTTTCAGGCACCCCAATCAGACGTAGATTTGGTCTTTTCACATAATCCCATACTTCTTGAAGGCTTTGTTCATTTCTTTTTCCTCTTTTTTCTTTTGGTTTCTCTTCTCACTTCATTTCATTCATTTGATCCTCAATCGCTGATACTCTTCCAGTTGATCGAGTCGGTTACTGAAGTTTGTGCATTTGTCACGTATTTTTCGTGTCATGGTTCTAATCTCTGTCAGTTCATTTATGGCCTTCTCTGCATTGATTATTCTAGTTATCCATTCTTCCATTCTTTTTTCAAGATTTTTAGTTTCTTTGCGCTGGCTATGTAATTCCTCCTTTAGTTCTGAGAAGTTTGATGGACTAAAGCCTTCTTCTCGCAACTCGTCAAAGTCATTCTCCGTCCAGCTTTGATCCGTTGCTGGCGATGAGCTGTGTTCCTTTGGAGAGGGAGATGCTCTCTATTTTCTGAATTTCCAGCTTTTCTGCCCTGCTTTTTCCCCATCTTTGTGGTTTTATCTGCCTCTGGTCTTTGATGATGGTGACATACTGATGGGGTTTTGGTGTGGGTGTTCTTCCTGTTTGTTAGTTTTCCTTCTAACAATCAGGACCCTCAGCTGTAGGTCTTTTGAAGACTGCTTGTGGTCCACTCCAGACCCTGTTTGCCTGGGTATCACCAGCAGAGGCTGCAGAAGATAGAATATTGTTGAACAGCGAGTGTACCTGTCTGATTCTTGCCTTGGAAGCTTCGTCTCAGGGGTGTACCCCGCCATGTGAGGTGTGGGGTGTCAGTCTGCCCCTAGTGGGGGATGTCTCCCAGTTAGGCTACTCAGGGGTCAGGGACCCACTTAAGCAGGCAGTCTGTCCGTTCTCAGATCTCAACCTCCATGTTGGGAGATTCACTGCTCTCTTCAAAGCTGTCAGACAGAGTCATTTGCATCTGCAGAGGTTTCTGCTGCTTTTTTTGTTGTTGTTTAGCTGTGCCCTGTCCCCAGAGGTGGAGTCTACAGAGACAGGCAGGCCTCCTTGAGCTGCTGTGGGCTCCACCCAGTTCGAGCTTCCCAGCAGCTTTACCTACTTAGTCCTCAGCAATGGCGGGCACCCCTCCCCCAGCCTTGCTGCTGTCCTTGCAGTTAGATCGCAGACTGCTGTGCTAGCAATGAGGGAGGCTCCGTGGGCATGGGACCCTCCCAGCCAGGTGTGGAATATAATCTCCTTGTGTGCCATTTGCTAAGACCCTTGCTAAAGCGCAGTATTGGGGTGGGAGTTACCCGATTTTCTAGGTGTTGCGTGTCTCAGTTCCCCTGGCTAGGAAAAGGGATTCCCTTCCCCCTTGCACTTCCCAGGTGAGGCGATGCCTCACCCTGCTTCAGCTCTCACTGGTTGGGCTGCAGCAGCTGACCAGCACCAACTGACTGGCACTCCCTAGTGAGATGAACCCGGTACCTCAGTTGAAAATATAGAAATCATCCATCTTCTGTGTCGCTGGCACTGGGAGCTGGAGACTAGAGCTGTTCCTATTCGGCCATCTTGCTCTGCCCCCTAGGGTTTCATTTTTTATGGGTAAATAGTATTCCATTGTGTGTGTGCGCGCGCACATGCATGCATGCACACACACACACACATATCACAATTTCTTATCCATTCCTCTACTGTTGGATACTAAGTTGATTCTATATCTTGGCTACTCTAAATAGAGCTGCAATAAATATGGAAGTGCAGATATCTCTTCAACATACTGATTTCATTTTTGTATATATAAATCCAATGGTGGGATTGCTGGATCATATGGTAGTTCTATATTTAACTTACAAAACAGCTTCATACTGTTCTCTATAATGGCTACACTAATCCACATTTCCACCCACAGCATGCGAGAGTTCTCTTTTCTCCACATCTTCAACACTGGTTTTCTTTTCTTTTTGACAATAGTCATTCTAACTAGAGTGAGGTAGTATATCTCTTTGTGGTTTTGATTTACATTTCCCTGATTAGTCATGTTGAGCATTTTTTTCATGCAACTTTTGCCCATTTCTATGTCTTCTTTTGAAAAATGTCTGCTCAGGTCTTTTGCTAATTTTTAAATTGGATTATTTGGGCTTTTTACTGTTCAGTTGTTTCATTTTCTAATATACACTGGCTATCAACTCCTCATCAGGTATATTACTTGTGAATATTTTCTCCAATTGCATATGCTGTCTCCTCATTCTGCTTATAGTTTCCTTTGCTGTGTAAAAGATTTTTAGTTATATGCAGTCTCATTTGTCTATTTTTGCTTTTGTTGTTTGTGCTTTGAGGTCTTATTTTTTAAAATCCTAGTCCAGACCAAGCTCATGAAGCATTTCCCATTTTCTTCTAGTCATTTCATATTATCAGATTTTACATTTAGATTTTTAGTCAATTTTGAGCTTTTTTTTCATGTGGGGAGAGGTATGAGTCTAGTATTTTTCTGCATGTGGATATCCAATTTTCCCAGCACCATTCATTGAAGAGACTATCTTTTTCTCAATGTGTGTTCATGGCACCTTTATTCAAAATCAGTCAGCTATAAAAGTGTGGATTTATTTCTGAGCCCTCTATTCTGTTCCATTGGTCCACGTGTCTGTTTTTATGCCAGTACCATGTTGCTTTGGTTACTATAGCTTTGTGGTGTATTTTGAAGTCAAGTAGTATGATGGCTCCATCTTTCTTCTCTTTGTTCAAGATTGCCTTGGCTATTCAAGGTCTTTTCTGGTTCCATACAATTTTGGGATTTCTTTTCTTATTTCTATGAAGAGTGTCATTGGTATTTTGATAGGAATTATATCTGTAGATTACTTTGGTTAGGATGGCCATTTTTAATATCAATTCCTCTAATCCACAGCATGAGTTATCTTTCCCTTTATTTGTGTCTTCTTTAATTTATTTCACAAAAGTTTTGTAATTTTCAATGCAGAGATTTTTCACCTCCTTGGTTAAGTTTATTATCATTTTTATATCTATAGTAACTATAGTTGTTGTCTTGACTACTAGATATTTCACTCTTAGTGTGTAATAATATTACCGACTTTTCTATATTGATTTTGTATACTGTAACTTTACTGAATTTAATTCATTTTTAGTAGGATCATTAAGGTTTTCCATGTATATGATGTCATCTGCCAACAGGGACAACTTGATTTTCTCTTTTTCAGTTTAGATGCCTTTTTTTTTTTTTCCTCCTGCCTATGTGCTCTGGCTAATATATCTAGTTTAATGATGAAAAGTAGTGGTGAACGTGAACATGATTCTCATATTACAGATCTTAGAAGAAAAGCTTTCAACTTTTTGCCATTCAGTATGGTGTCATGGGTTCTGTCATATATGGCCTTTACTGGGTTGAAGTACGTTCCTTCTGAAATGAGAGAAGTTCCCTTTTTCCCCTTGCAGGGTGTGCAACAGGGATGTGACTCTCTTCTTCAGTGCCCCACTGCTCAAACCCCTAGGCAGGGCATGCAGACAGGCAGTTGCATAGGTCATGGGGAGCATTCTTGGGCTCCAACCCCAAGGCAGTGTGTAGGGGTGAGTGTTGACAGCTCCTGAAGCCGAAGTTGGCATGTTATTGATGTGCTCTTTCAGCTTTGCTGTATGCAGGCGGCTAGTATTAATCACCTCAATTAGGCTCTCTGCCTTATCCCAAGGACAGAGGGCTTTCTGTATCCTGGGTTCTTGCCCTAGTGTATTGGAAAAATCGGATCACACATGGGCTTGGAGGATGAGTGCACAATTTTGTTGAGTGGTGGAGGTAGCTCTCAGCAAGTTGGATGGGGAACTAGAAGGGGGATGGGGTGGAAAGGTTGTCTTCCCTTGGAGTCAGGCCACCCAACAGCCAGACTTTCCTCCAACAGGCCCCAGCTGAATTCCACTCAGTGTTCACGTTGCTCCGCGATCACTGACCTGCCAGTGTCTGCTGGCGTCTGTCAGTGTGTTCTTCTGCTCCTCTCAACATTCAGCTGCTTGTGTCTGTGCCCACTAGGGTCTCAGATTTTTGTGGGTACAGGATGGGGGCATGGTAGGCCAAAAGGCAACTTCTGGGGCATGAAGACAGAAATGCATGTCCTCATTTAGGTCCATGGGCACAGGCCCAAGAATGGAGACCTCCTTAGGGATCCCACCCTTCTCTAACCAGCACTTCCCTGCCCCCCTCCTATATCACTTTTATCTCCAACATGTTGAGTCTTTTTGATGAAGGAATATTGAACTGTATTGAATTTTTTTTAGCATGTATTGAAATAATCAGATAATGTTTTCCTTCCTGATAACATGGTATATCACATGTATTAGTTTGTGTATGTTAAACCATTCTTGCATCCCTGGGATGAATCCAACTTCATCATAGTGAATAATCTTTACAAAGCACTATTACACTGTTAATGTCTTGTTGAGAATTTTTACATCTATGTTCATCAAGAATATTGACACGTGGTCTTCCTTTTGCATCATATCCCTATTTGGTTTTGAAATCAGGGTAATGCTGGACTTGTAAAATGAGTTTGGAAGTATTCGCTCCTCCTTAATTTTCTGGAATAGTTTGAATAAAACTGGTACTAGTTCTTCTTTAAATGTTTGGTAGAATTCAGCAGTGAAGCCATCAGGTTCTGGGCTATTCTTTGATCAAAGACTTTTTATTAGTGATTGAATTTTCACACTTGTGATTGACATGTTCAGATCTTTTTTTTTCATAATTTAACCTTGGTAAGTTGTATGTGTCCAGGAATTTTTCCATATCTTCTATTTATCAATTTTTTGACATACAGTTGTTTAGAATAGTCTCTAATAATTCCTTATGTTTCTGTGGTACCAGTTGTGATGTCTCTTTTTTCATCTCTGATTTTGATTATCATTTTTTCTTAAATATTTGTCAGTTTTATTTATCTTTTTAAAGAGCCAACTCTTTTGTTAATATTTTTGGTTTTTGATTTATTTATTTATTTTTGGTCTCTCTTTCACTTACTTCTGCTCCAAGTTTCATGATGTTCTTCCTTCTCCCAATTTTGGTGTTAGTCAGTGCTTTTTAGTTCCTTGAGGCACATCATTAGGTCATTTATTAGAAATCTTTGTTTTTTTGATACAGGGTTTTATTGTATAATATTTCCTTTAGAACAGCTTTTGCTGTGTCCCATAGGTTTTGGTATGATATGCTTCCATCCTCATTCGTCTCAAGGAAAGTTTTAATTCTCCTTTTACTTTCTTCACTGACTTATTGTTTGATTCATTGTTTGGGAGCTGGTTGTTTAATTTTCATGTATTTGTAAAGTTTTTCTTGTTGATTTCAGTTTTACACCATTGTGATTGGAAAAGATGTTTAATATGATCCCTATGTTCTTAAATTTGTTAAGCCTTGTTTTGTGGTCTAACATATGATATATCCTGGAGAAAGTCTCATGTGCAGTTTAAAAGAATATGCATTATTTAGCCATTGGATGGACTGTTCTGTCATCGTCTGTTATGCCCATGTATGGAGCAATTTAAGTTAAACATTTCTTTGGTTTTTCAGATGATCTACTCAATGTTGACAGTGGTATGTTGAAATCCTCTATTGTCATATGGCAGACTATTTCTTCCTATAGGTCTCCTATTTGCTTTATATATCTGCATGTTCTAGAGTTGAATGCATATATACTTATAACTTATATCCTTTTGTTGAATTGATACTGTTATCATTATATGATGATCTTCTTTGTCTTTTTACAGTTTGTAACTTAAAAACTATTTTATCTGCTTTAAGTTTGGCCATTCATGCTCACTTCTGGTTCCGATTTGCATGGAATGTGTTTTTCTATCTGTTTACTTTCAGTCCATGTTTGTCTTTAACCCTGGAGTGAGGCTCTCGTAGGCAGCATATACTTGGTTTTCTTTAAAATCCATTCAGCCACTCTATATATTTTAACTGAGTAATTTAATCCATCGACATTCTACTAGGTTATTATCAATAGTTAAGGACTTATTCCTGTCATTTTGTTAAGGATTTTCGGTTGTTTTACAGATTCTTTGTTCCTTTTTTCCTCTGCGGTTTGTTACTTTTCTGAGGTGCTAAGCTTTGTTTGTCCTTTGTTCATCTACTGTAATTTCTTTCCTTTTGATTACCATGGGGTTAACATAAAAAGTATTGTAGTTATAATAAGCTATTTTAAGCTGGTAGCAACTTAACTTTGGTGGTACCAAAATACTCTAGACATTTTACCACCACCCCTTACAATTTATATTTTTGTGTCTTAATACTTATTTATATATAATGTGTTCTTTAGCCACTAATTGTAGCTGTTGTGGTTTTTAGTCACTTTGACTGTAAACCTCTACACTAGAGAACTGAGAGATGTGCATAGCACCTTTACATAAACGGAGGATTCTGACCTGACAGAGATTTTTGCCATGCCCTTGCTGATCTCTAGTACACTTCTGTAGTTGCTCTGTTCAAAATACAGTTACTTTTTGTTTTGGTCCCCTTTTGTGGGAGGGACAAACACCAGGTAATTCCAGTCATTCATCTTGCTAGGGTCTCTGGCAGTGCTCCTCAAAAACTTTTAAAAATTCTGTATGGTTAAATTTTCTCATCTCTAGAAATGAGAAATATAACTTCACCAAGTTTTATACAATTAAAATATGTGTAAAAATTTCCAGCACCATACCTGGTTTATTTTCGGGAAAAGGGCAACCACAATCTGTGGGAGCCAAGTTCCCCTTGCCTGTCTTGTCCAACCCATTTTCTCTGTGTCTAGAAATTTAAAACATGGACTGAATCAGTAAAAATGTACCCAACTAAACACTCAGTGACGATAAAGCCATTGTTCACATTGTTCACGTTCTTGTGAGAGAAAAAATATTACGGTCTTAAAATTTTATTACCCATGGGGAAAAAGTACATATTTCACACTGACTTTTCCTTATACTGACTTGACCCCTCTAAACATCTACTTAAAATTGCAATCAAAATTCAGTTTTATTCATGAAGGCTATAGATTTGACATTTTATATGTCAAACAGCACTGAAAATAGGCCCTCACCTCACCTGTTGGCTGCATAACCAGTACTATTTGGATAGTATCTCTAAAAATATTGAGGGCCATGCAATATCCTTAACTGGATCTTGGAACAGAAGAGGGACATCATTGGAAAAACTGAGAAGTATGAGTAAAGTCTGTAGTTTAGGTAATTGTAATGTATCACAGTTAATTTTACTTCTGACAAATGTACCAGGATTCTGCAAGATGATAAAATCAGGGGAAGCTAGGTGAGAGATGTACAGGAACTCTCTGCACTACTCTGTAACTTATGTGTGTCTAAAACTATTTCAAAATCAAAAGTTTATTTTTAAAAATCATTGAGGGGAACCAAGTTCCATACAGCTGAAGGAAAGATTTACATATATGTAAACAGGAAGAGCTAGAATGTAATCTATGGTGCTGCATTGGAAATGGAGGGAGAATATTTTGTTCAGGAACAACATGACTTGTTGATTTTTAAGGTCATATCCAGATCCTGAAAATCGACCTCATAAGCCATAGTAAAAAGTTGGAACTTCGTTGTGAGACAACTGCTCAAAGACGGTGATAGAGTTTCCCAGGTCTTTTGTCTCTACTAGCAAATCATGCAGTGCTGGGCATACTTCTAAGACCACCTGGGTCTTACCTGCAAATTAGGAATAAGTAGGCTAGAACCACCACACTACCGGACAGAATCCTCCATGATTGAAGGTGTGGGGAGACTCTGAGTGCTATGCCTAGACAGAAACCAGAATAATAACAAAGTGGGAACATGGTCTTACCAAAGTAATTACACAGAGTGCAGTAATACACAGAGTGGAGTGCAAAGTATAGATCAAGTCCATCTGATCAGGGGTTTTCTATTAATATACATGGAAAATGTGTACCAGTGGGCCCTAGAAGGCATCTCACAACTAAGGGGACAGGAGAAGGCTCTTAATGAGCTGTGCAGAGCTGAACAATGCATGAAAAATCCTCACCAGTGACTGACTGAAGGTCAGGAAGCTTGTTTGACAAGCCAAAATCTCAGATTGTGGATTGTAAACACAGAACACTTTAGACATGCAGGGACTCACGATTCTCAACCAGGGTCCTTAATCCATCACGGAAGCTTTCATCCTAATCCAAACTCACCCATCCCAAGTCATTATGTGAATTCAAAGATATTTCATTTCCCTGGACCTCAGGTTGCTTCTTTGTAAACAAGGATATTAGGCTAGTTCATCCTTGAAGTTCCTTTTAACAGAGATCCTCTATAATTCATACTTGGCATGCACATTTGTAAGACCCTAAAAAGATGTGTCCATAATACTTACACTTGGAGATACCAGCCACTTTTTTAGTTTTTTTTTTTTTTTTTTTTTTGAGGCGGAGTCTCGCTCTGTCGCCTGGACTGGAGTGCAGTGGCCGGATCTCAGCTCACTGCAAGCTCCGCCTCCCGGGTTTACGCCATTCTCCTGCCTCAGCCTCCTGAGTAGCTGGGACTACAGGCGCCCGCCACCTCGCCCGGCTAGTTTTTGTATTTTTAGTAGAGATGGGGTTTCACCGTGTTAGCCAGGATGGTCTCGATCTCCTGACCTTGTGATCCGCCCGTCTCGGCCTCCCAAAGTGCTGGGATTACAGGCTTGAGCCACCGCGCCCGGCCTTTTTTAGTATTTTACTTGCCCTAATTTAATCTGCACATGACCCTATGTAACTGCAACTTTATTATCTCCATTTGATAGATAAGCAAGGCAGAGTAAGATTAAAGACCATTCCCAAAGTTACACTGCTAGTGAGTCAAGGAACCAAGATATGACCATGAGCAGGCTCAAGATGGTGAAAAGTGCTCAGATTCAAGGTAAATTTCAAAGGTGGACTTAACTGGACTTGCTGTTGGATTGGATATGGAGAGTGAGAGAACGGTAATACAGAAGACGAACTCCACCTCACCTTCTTGGCCTTGCTTCTGCAAATATCTTTTTGGGATGATATGCCCCAAGGCAGCACATTCACAATGATGAAGCAGCCGTTCGTTAACTTTTCCTTTGTGAGGAAGGCAGAATATGTAATTCCCCATTGCCTTCTCCAAATAAAGTAAACATGTAGCAAAGGGCTAGACATACCAACTGCCTACTTTAATGGATGACTCAGTTTCGTCGCAATGGGCATTTCCATCTGTGTAGAACTCAATATTTGCAAGACTTGCCTGCGGCTTTCAGAATAGGGCCTGGCTTTCCCCTGATGTACAAGTATGAAGCACATGTAATAGAGGTACGCACCCTTTCAGCATTGAATAAGTCACACTCGAACATAAAACAGCTCTTAATCTTATAAAAGGGTCTTATTTGTTGCTTTTCAATGTTCTTTAAAAAAAAGATAAAAATTTAGATGAGTCTTACTATAAAAAATGTGTAAAGTCATCACTCTGTTCTTATAAAAAGGCATAAAGCACATTATACATCTAGGGATGATTTCCCAGAACACTTAGATGTGGGGAGATAGTTGAATGAAAGTCCTTAAAACACATTAATGGCTCAGTGTCAGCATGGAGCAGGGATGGAAAAGAGATTTCACTTTGTGTGCCATTTCCAAAGCTTGGTAATAACTGCCTAGAAGCTCAATGATAAAGTACAATCATCAATTAGTAGTATCCGCCAAGATGTAGAAAGAAAGAATGGATACATGTATATCAAGTATATCCATCTATCTTCCAAAAAGAGCATTCTAACAACTGAAGCTGTTGAAACAGTGTGTGGGCTACCTTGTGATAGAGTTTCCTTATCACTGGAAGTGTACATTCAAGGACGCTGTCTCATCAGTCATTGTTAGTACTTCCTGTGACTCCACCAGTAGATACTAACAGTGGATATCACTGTGGGGTAGGAATGTGGGGCGATTTTAATGTTCTTCTTTATATCTTCGTGCATGCCCTGCATTTTTACAATTATGTTATTTTGTAATCAGAAAACAATCATTTCTGTTTATTTAAAAATTAAGTATTTTGAGGATAAGGGGGCTCTTGAAATTAAGTCTAACTGGGAAAATATTAAGGAGGCAGCAACCCCCTTCAATTGTGAATATTTCCTTTAACAAATTATTCAGTAAAAAGGTTTCATCTCTAAGACGTTTCATGAAATGTCAATCCCATACATAGTATATGGGATCTGGAAGTCAACTCTGCAAAAGACACAGATAGACAGACAACAAACTAGGAATCAGAAACAGAAAAGAGAACCAAAGTAGAATTCTTGCAATGAAACTTTAAGAGAAGCATAAAAAGCCAAGAGACAGTAAAGTCAAACTTGACGGCTCTCCTATTTTGTCAGGAGAGTAGGAAATAAGAAACCTGTACTCAGGCAGCTCTGAGACGCATAACCTACACACAGAGAGGTCATGTGAGCAAGACTTAAGAGATAGTCCCAGAGAGCTCCTTCCTGATGTGTGACCTTGCATAAGCCACTTAATTATTTTGTGCCTGTTTCCTTGTCTGCAAAATAGGACAATGATTGCATTTATCTCCAAGGGTTGCTCTGAAGATTAAATGAGTTAACACAGGTAAAGAACTTAAAATTGTGCCTGGTACATAGCAAGTAGAATACACGCTTAATGCATTTTAGGTTTTTTATTCTTACAAAAGAATTTGATAATTAACGATTCATCTATAACAAGTAGATTGACATAAATGATAATTCAAAGCTTTTCCCATCTCAAACATCAAAAATGCTCTGTTTCTGTGGTCAGGGTGGGGCCTGTGAGACAGAGACTAACAACTGTTCCACCAAATAAGGAAGTCTTTGAATAACGAAGCAGAAGAATAGACTATATTTTGAAAACACCTAAGCTGCAAATTATTTGCAATTATTTGCAGCAAAGCTAAATGAGTTTATGAACATCTTATTGAGAACCAAAAAACTTCTAGCAAGCAAGCAAGCAACAATAGGAGGACTTGCACATTAACCATTATCACTAAATTAGGATATGTGAAGCAATATTGTTACGTTTTTTCCCCCCCCAAGACAGAGTCTTGCTCTGTCACTCAGGCTGGAGTGCAATGGCGTGATTGCGGCTCACTGCAACCTCCGCCTCCTGGATTCAAGTGATTCTCCTACCTCAGCCTCCCGAGTAGCTGGGATTACAGGCACACACCACCATGCTCAGGTAACTTTTTGTATTTTTAGTAGAGACGGTGTTTCACCATCGTGGCCAGGCTGGTCTCGAACTCTTGACCTTATGACCCACCCGCCTCGGCCTCCCAAAGTGCTCAGATTACAGGTGTGAGCCACCACACCTGGCCTGTAATTTATTTTTAATTAGACTTCTGTCCCAATTGTTTTAATTAACATATAAAAACATAATAAACGTTTCATAAGTTTACTCGTGACTCAGGTCTAGCCCAATTTTTTCCCACAATTCCTTCAGTATTTCTAACCATCTTCTCCTACTGAAAAAAGATTATGAAAAGAACTTTGATAGATGGGGTAGACTGAAATAGATGTTGAAGTCGAAATTTAAGTAATAATGTTTTTAATCCTTTATTTTGATTTTTTAAATTAATTTTAAACATCCATTTCAATTCTATAGTCAAAAGACTCACCAGTAATCCCTAGGGACGTTATTCATGATACTCTTTTAACAGACTTAAAAATGCCAGAAACTATACTAGAACTTCTTCCAATTTATTGTTGACCTTACATTCGTCTCCCTGATTCCAAATCCAGGTTTGTTTCCATTAACAAAGGAGCTCTGGGTTAACTGAATTAGTCTGGTGATCTAAGCTCAAATCTTGGGTCCACTTTGATTAGCTACACAAATCCGAGCAAGTTCTCAAACTTTGCCACACCCTTTCCTTTCAGTAGCGTTTTCTGTATATTGAATATAAAACATATTAAAAGCTAATAAATGTGAAAATTATATCAGGTCATATATATAAATAAGATCAAATATGTTGGATAAATGAAATATTGTATCCCCCACCCTCTCCCAAGAAAACCTGAACACACTCAGGCTGAAGAGTGATGAAAATGCACTCTTACTAGAGTATATGAAAATTCAGGGGAAATAAAAGGTAGTCATAAATAAAGAAGACTATTCTCACGTCCTTCATTTAACTCACTTCTAAACTGTAAGACTGGGGAATTAAAAAGTGTTTAAGAAATGACAAGAGATTAAAGGGACTATCTCTTTTCCCCTTCCCCATCGCATGCTCGGGTCTCTTAGTACATTTCTTCCACCACCCTCTACACCTGTCTAGACATCCTCACATCCTTTCCTTTCCCTTCATTTTGGTCAGAAGTCTTCTGCTGCAGACCATTCATCTTTGGAGAGTTAAGAGGAGCCAGAGTTGAGGTCAGATGCGGGGAAGGAGGAAACTAGCTGATTGAAGCCTTCCCCAGGCTGCCGAAAGAGAGGTAGAGAAGACCTGTGAGTCAGTGAGGGCTCAGTCAGACATTTCAAACAGAATGGGATTAGTGCAGTGAAATAAGTCATTACTACATTTTTGGAAGTGTAAATTAGACAGGCAAGGTGGTCTACCCAGAAATCAGAAAACTGTGGGAAGCTACAGCTAAAGCACAGCTGTCTACATCCCCAAAGCTGGACACACCACAGGGTCATGGAGCCCAGGAAGCTGCTGCCATCACTGCTGGTACCCTCGCTACCCTGCCTCCTCCACAGCCACAGGAAGGATCCTCTCTTGCCTCCTCACTTCCAAACATCACACAAGTATCTCTCTCTGCCCTGCTGGCAAATACGGTTCCCAGGCTTACAACACAGTGATTGAGGAAAAAGTCTAAAATGAACAGGCATTGTGTTAAGGGTCAAAAAACAACAGTTGGTACATCCCCATTTTTCATTATTTCACTCATTTTTTTTGTTTTTTCTCTCTAGCTTAACCCAAAAGGATAATAAGGAAGTCTGAAAATCAAGGTAAGAAGTCTATGCCTTGGCTAGAGTGTCCACTGAATGTCCCCTGTACCATGTATCTCAAGAGCCGAAACGTGGTGGGCAAGGTACAAGAAGGCCTGAGACCTCCCACAACACCACAGTTAAAACTTAACATCACGTGACATTTTAGTCCCAGTGGTGGAACAGTGAAGGAAGCTCACTGTAAACTGCATCACTTTTGAGGAAATAAAGACTACACATTGCTTTGCCTTGATCACCTTTACATTCCTAACACCTGTCATAGTTCTAGGAACCTAGTAAATAAATGCACAGTGTTTCCTTATTAAACCTTCTTTTTTTCCTTTTCTTTTTGAGACAAAGTCTTGCTCTTGTCCCCCAGGCTCGAGTGCAATGGCGCAATCTCCACTCACTGCAACCTCCGCCTCCCAGGTTCAAGTGATTCTCCTGCCTAGTCTCCCGAGTAGCTGGGATTACAGGTGCCCGCCACCATGCCCGGCTAATTTTTGTATTTTTAGTAGAGATGAGGTTTCACCATGTTGGCCAGGCTGGTCTCGAACTCCTGACCTCAGGTGATCTGCCCGCCTCAGCCTCCCAAAATGCCGGGATTACAGGCATGAGCCACTGCACCTGGCCTATTAAACCTTCTTAATCAGAATTATAGTCCAGTGGGACTTGGAAGTAAGACTTGGTATCCCTGAACATAGTGAATAAGCCCAGCATCATGTGGTGTCCAAGTTATAATATCATCTTGCTCTCTTCCATCTATTCCCCCATGGAGTGTCAGCGTAATCATTTAAAATAGCCTTCAGATCTCTCTCTGTCTAAGCTAAGAACTCTGTAACAGCCCCACGTCTTTCTCAGAGTCAGTTTCAACGTCCTTCCAACGGGTCCTGTTATCTCTGACTCATCTATTTTTCCAGATGCTCACAACTCTCTAATCCTATTGGCTCCTTACTATTCTTTGAACGTGTTGTGATGGCTTTTTAAAAATATACCAACTGGTGAGGCTACAGTTCCCAATTATTCAATCAAACTCTATTCTAGGTACTCCTGTGAAGGTATTTTGCAAATGGAATTGAAGTTCCTGATTGACCTTAAGTAAGAAAGATTATCCTGCATAATCTGGTGACCTAAATTAATCAGACAGGATTTAAGAGCAGGGCTATGGCTTCCTCCAGTAAGAAGAAATTCCACCTGTAGACAACAGCCTTGGCCTGTGTCCTTCAACTTAAATCCTGTTCATACTATTTTCTTCCTGACTGCCCACCCTATACATTTCTGATTTGCTGAGCCAGCCTCCTTCATCACCTGAACCCATTCCTCGTCACCAATCTCAGAGCATGTGTACTTCTCTGGCTGAACCCTCACTTAGCACACATGCCCAGTATTCTCCCACCTCAGAAACATTTACACTTCCCTGTTCCTGGGTACCCTCTGATAGGGTTTGCATGTTTTGTCCCCTCCAAATCTCATGTTGAAATGTGACCTCCAGTGTTGGAGGTGGGCCTAGTGGGAAGTGTTTGGACCATAGGGGCAGAGCCCTCATGAATGGCTTGGTGCTGTCCTTGCAGTAATGAGTGAGTTCTCACTCTGAGGTCACATGTGATCTGGTTGTTTAAAAGAACCCAACAAGTCCCCACTCTCTCTCTCTCTTTCCATGTGACACATCAGCTCCTGCTTCACCTTCCACCATGATTGTAAGCTTCTCGGGGCCTCAGCAGAAGCAGATGCTGGCACCACACTTCCTGTGCAGCCTACAGAAATGTGAGCCAAAATAAATGTCTTTCCTTTATTCTTATCCAGTCTCAGGTAATCCCTTATAACAGTGAAAACTAATACATCCTCTTTCCCTATATTAACGCATGGCTCACTTCCTCACCTCCTTCAGATATTTGCTCAAAGGCCACATTCTCAGAGACACCCTCTCAAGCCACTCTTAAAACTGCAGCTTCTACACCTTGATGTTTCCTGTCTCCATTCAGCTCTATTTCTCTTAACAGCACCATGTAACACAGTCTATGCTTTATCATCTGTCCTCCCCCGATAGAATCAAAGCTGCACAAGGATAGAGATGTTTGTCTTTTATATTCATTGGTAATTTTAGTACCTGAGATATAGTAGTTGTTCAGCAAATATTTAACAAACAAATGAACTAATACAACTATGTATTAGTTCAGTTGACAGAAATGGTCCTCTGCCTTTATGGTCCAGTTAACACTTCAACTCCTCTGTTGGGGCCAAAGCCCAGCCCCTTGGCTGGAAACTTAAGACTAACATTTGTCAGCAAGCCACCCAAAAGATGTCTGCTAATTGTCATACCCCAAAATACAGTTTTGGATTCCTTCTCAAGCAGAAAGACAGTCCACAACACCACCACCAACACTTCCGCCACTGGTGAGCGCACAGACCTACTGGGCCTCCTCATAAAAACATCTGACCAAGTATGTTTTCTATTCACTGGATTGTCTTGGGCCAAAGTTGCTATGCTAGTAACAGATACATTTATCTTCTCCGGATCATAGTATACTAGGTACTTCTTCCTTCTCACTGAGCTCTCTGAGAAGTCAAATTCCTCGTTTTAGACCAACTACTAAACAACTTATATTTTCAGAAGTTTAAGATTGTTTTATGTACCTAGAAATAAATAAGCACTATTTCTTGGATGACTCAGCCTTTGAATTTGATTTTTAAATTTTTATGTCAAGTCTAGTTAGGTTTTGTTCCCATTCATAGTGAGAATATGGGGTGGAAAATGAAATTTACTTTACATCCTGTGGTTAGATAACTTTCAGTAGGGACTGACAGCTAATCCAGTATTGACACCTGAAGTTGTGAAGCAAACCTCTCCTAGAAAACCTAGAAGGCCAGGTGTGGTGGCTCATGCCTGTGTTCCCAGCACTTTGGGAGGCTGAGGCAGGCAGATCACTTAAGCTTAGAAGTTTAAGACCAGCCTGGGCAACATGGCAAAACCCTGTCTCTACAAAAAAATATAAAAATTAGCCAGCTGTGGTAGAGAGTGCCTATAGTCCCAGCTACTTAGGAGGCTGAGGCGGGAAAATCACTTCAGCCTGGGAGGCGAAGTTTCAGTGAGCAGAGATAACACTACTGCACTCCAGCATGGGTGACAGAGAGAGCTCCTGTCTAAAGAAAAAAAAAAGAAAAAAAAAGGGAGAGAGAGAGAGAATGAAAAAGAAAAACTTGCAACAATTTATCCTCTTTATTGACTACTATACACAAAGGAAAAGTCAAGCAGTTGCATGTAGTACCTAAAAGGTAGCTCATGGCCACTAAATCTGAAAATATTAAGTGCTTGTACATCTCTCTGGAACTCCTTTTTACTGAAGAGTTCTTTAAAAGTAGAACAATTCATCAATTCAACTCACTAATAGAAAGGCATTTAATTAGTCCTTAGAATTAGATGGATAATGTAGAGTTGTTAGTTCTCTTTATGTCCTATTCCCTTATATTATATTTTTATATGTGCTAACAGGAATTAATAGGAATTCTACAGCTTTGAAAATGAATTGAAATATCCATATTAGTTTCCAGCTCCACTGGTGGAATGAGGAATATGGTCATGTCAATAAACACATTGGGGTAGGTAAAAATCTCTTTAAACATATTCCAGAACACAAATAATGGAAAATATTGATGTATTTTATGACATCAAAATTGAAAATTTCAGAATTCACTATAACCGAAGTTAAAAGAAAAGTAATAGATTGGGTGAAAGCATGTGTAACATAGGTAATAGAAAACTGTTTCTCAGGAATGCATTTGTAAAACTCCACAAAAGTTTTAAAAAGATAAACATAATAATGGATGCAAAATGAGAAGAGGAAATTCACAGAACAACTCAAATGATAAACACATAAAACTATGCTCAATATCACAGTATTTGGGCAAAGGTAACATCAGTAAAATGGTTCTAGTTTGGTCCATCAGTCTGACCAAAATTCAAAAGCTTGATAATAGTAAGTTTGACAAAGGTGTTAAGAAAGAAATATCCTCATTATTTGAGGAAGTATAAATGGGAACACTTAAGAAAGCAATTTATCAGTATCTATTGGCATTTTTAATGTATATTCTTTTTGACCTAGAAATTCCACTTCTTGGTATCTATATACTTGCAAGTGTTTGCAAAGGGAGTTTAATTTCTGTATTCTTTGGACGGCTAAAGAAAAAAATATATAGGGGAATAGTTAAATGGTAACATACACATTCTATGTACTCATACTAAGGAGCATGAAAAAGCAGATATAGAACATAGAGTTAAAAACGCAATATATAGCAGTCCTATTTGGATTTAAATACATACAACAAAACTCAGCTTTTCTGTGTTTTAAAATGAATATAGAAAAGATACCAATGACACTGATTACAGTGGCTTGTTCTGGGGGGAAAAAGAAACACTCAGATTGAAGGGGCCTAGGCGGGACAGTTTCTAAAAAATGAATGTTCATTTTATTTATGCCTGCTGAAATTCTCACAGTGACAGATCAGTCATATTACTTTTATAATTAAAATGTGTTGTCACAAACCATAGAAAAAACTAAAAAAGCCAACTCTTTCCACACTGACTGGATATAAAAAGGTATTTATTTGATTCTCCTATTTCCTCAGTATCTTACTAACTCCTGTTCAACAGTCTAGCTCATGTGTAATATAATTTATAAAGCCTGTCTTGACTGATCCCTAATCAGATATATTCTGCTCCCAACTCTGTATTTATTATTCTAATATGGCTTTTAACTCAATGTTTTATATAAAAATTGATTTACCCCTAATTTGAGTGGTCCCTAAATCAATAAGCCTTCTAAGAACAAGAAATCTGCACGTGTGGTCTCTAACATGGGGACTAGCTAATGACTGAAGGAGTGAATAAATAAAATCACACTTTCTATAGCTCCTCTTCACTTAAATTTAATTACAAGCAGCCCTTGCCTTTCTAGACGCCTAACAAGATTTTTGACTCAAGTCTTGCTCCTCTTGTCTGTCAAACTTAACCTTTTAAACTCTGTTTAGACCCCCAGTCCTGGGTAGGTCCTATGTGCACTCTTACCCTCTCCTTGAGCACATTTTTCACTCTGTTTCTTGATCCTGCAGGAATAAGAGAGAGTATTTTATGACGGGGTTAGAGAGGCAGTAAGGAAATCTTTAAAGACAACAGCTAAGTCACACACATCTTTGAATCTCCCACATCTATTGCAGTGTCTGTCACTTGGTAAGTGCATGGTGAATGAGTGAGTCAGTGAATGAATGAATAAAAAATAGTTCAGGTCAAGTAAACATAGCCCCAAAGTCGTAACAGGTACCACTTTCTCAAAGAGGTCCTCCCTGATCCTCAACCTACAGGAACACCCAACAATCCAAAACTTAGATTCTGCAAATAAGAGCTAACAATTCTTTTGCACTAGTAATATAAATGTCCCAAATTCCACAAAGTGAAATAAACTTAAGTTGTAGAGACATCACCTAACCCTTCCTGAAAAACTATTACCTTCATTTCATGTACAATTTGAGCAGAACAACGTAATAAAGATTATGGGTTCCAGAGTCAGACACCTTTGAAGTTTGAATCTTTCACTTACTAATTGTGCCATTTTATTTGAAGAGGCTATTTACTCTGTATGCCTTCTTTTTTATCATCTGAATGAAATGTAAATTCAAGCACCTTTCTCAAGGACTGTTGTGGGTCAGTGAAGACAAAGTATAGAGCACAGCATCTGGCACCTGTTCAAGTCAAACCTGCTATATTTTGTTGTTACTTGGTTTTCTGTTTCATAACATAATAAAAGCAGAAAATTAGAAGGAAGGGGTGTAAACACTTAAGAGAAATCAATGACCAAGGATAGACAAGAAATTGCTAGAATTAATCTGGGGCTCCTCTGCATAGCTCCAGAAATTTAACAATCCCAAAGTGCTGAGAGAACTACAGCACAGGACAGCGCTGACGTCAGCATTAACATCCAAAAGAAAACAACTAGCATTCTGCTTACACTGTTTGAAAAAGCAGGAAAGTATGTGTGATGATACATTTTTAAATTTGTATTTGAGTGACTATAATTCCTTCTTTTAGGAAGAGATATGTTGAGGAAATGTGTACACTGTTCCAATAAGGATACGTTAATTGCTAGAGGTCATGGGTTTCTGCTGGTCTCTGGACTAGAGTCATGTAAGACAAAAACAAAACCTACTCTTTTCGACAGAAAGAGAAAGTTGTTCCTGATTGGGAGGTGACACAAATGGGGAGTGATGGAAGGGAGAAGGCAGAAAAGTGAGCAAGGTTGTGCTAGATTGTGCAAAGAACTCCTGAGATTCTCCTAATCTTCAATGAAGTCTACAAAAATCAGACACGTTATGTAGCCGAATGTCTTCTGAACCTGGCAAGGCTTTACTTTCTAAAGCTGGAAGATGCAAGAGCTGGGATTTTTAGAAATAGTGGCAAGACCCTGCTTTGCTCAGCTATATAAATTGGGAAGCGGCAAAATTTCAATGAAAACACAAGGATAGAGAATCACTCCCCATAAACATAATTTGAGATAACCTACGTAATAAAGTTGTCAAAGATCCCCATCAAAAAATGATTTAAATTCCTTTCAAAAGCTCTTGGAAAATTAACCAGGTAGGGTGGCATGTGCCTAGCTACTCAGGAGGCTGAGGTGGGAGGATCACTTGAGGCCAAGAATTTGAGACTGCAGGGAGCTATGATCACACTGTGGCACGCTAGCTGGGGCTACAGCAGATACCTGTCTCTTTCTAAAGAAATAAATAAACAAACAAATAAATAAATAAAATTCAGAATAATTTCCATGTTGCCGAGACATAGTGAAAAACAGTACTAACTCCTTCTGAGCATGATTTTCACCACAAAGGAGTGGCAGTCTCTGCATATAATGTTCCTTTCAGTCTTCCCAAGACGTGGCTTTGTTCTCACCTCCTAGCTCACACTGGGAGCAGAGCTGTGCATGCGAAAAGGGCCTCACATTTCCTAAGTCCTGTGAAGATTAAGGCTCGTCTGTGCATTCCCTTTCACATTGACTGTGGAAGTGAGCAACACACGTGCCCTGAAAGTCAGTAACACTAAGAGGAATGGACGCTAGGATATGAGGACAGGTGTCTCTGCCTCAGGCTCCTTTTAATAGCTTCTTTCCAGAAAGAACGTCTCAAGCCATTGCAGGTCACTTTGTTTCCACACTGCTCTAGGGGTCAACACGACAGGAAAAAAAAAAAAAAAAAATAGAGAGAGACCAATTTCCTAAGTCATGTTCCAGCCACCTTTGCCTCTCTATCCTCTGCCCCTAGTGGTTCAGATTGTCTCCATCTATGAGTGAGGTTGAGACTCCAGCAGCTGAGCCACTTTTCTGGTCATGGAGTTACCTGAGACCCACAGGCCACACCTGAAACAGCAGAAGCTGTTGCTGTCCACGTCAGAACTCCAACTGCTGCCTCCTCCCAAAAGCACCTAAACACAGGCTGAGAGCTCTGTGTTCTGGGAGAGGGGAGCAGCAGGAGTTTCTCCAGTCTTCATGACTTCGCTTGCTCCCTTGACAGAGGCCAATTGATCAAACATTTACTGAGCACTTACTATACACAAGGTACTTTGCCACACATTCAGCATATTATCTTATGAAATCCTTACAACAAATCTGAGTAGAGGTTTTGCTCCCATGTTAGAGGAAAGCCTGTCCTTTAGGAGCCCTTCCACACTGCAGAAAAGAATTCCCAACTCTGACAGTGGTTTAAAGATTTTTGATGTAATAGTTAAAGCACAGGCTCTTAAGACAGTATGCATGCTTTCAAATTCTTTTTCTGCTTAGTACATGTGACCTTGGGCAATTTACTTAAAACACTTTATGCTTCAGCTTCCTTGGTTTTATAATGGGCAAAGAATAGTACTGTCATCCTAGGACTGGTGTGAGGATAAAATAGGTTAACACATGTAAAGATTCGGGCCTGATTAGTACAAGTCTGGGGTGAGGGATGACCGCGTTAGGTTTACTGCTTCTGTGATGTCAGCGAGGACTAAGAGTTTCCCTTTATTTCATGCTTCACATTTTAAGAAGGAAGAAATCCTTCCTCAGACTATAGGGAGGCTGGCAAAGCAAATACCAAGATTCTCAGACTCTAGGAAAGTAAAAGCTCAGGGGGTGCAAAGAATGACTGTTTTTCAAACCAGTAACAAAGTAAGGAAACTGATTTTCAAAACTGTTAAGCTGCTTAAGGTTGCACAACTTGTTATATGGCAGAGCTGGATGTGAAAAACAAATCTGATACTCCTGCTAAGATGCCACTTCCCAGATGGCTTCATGCAGGTTGTATTCATTTGCTACGACTGTTGCAACAAAGTACCACAAACTGGCTGGAGCTTAAACTGCAGAAAGTTATTGTCTCAATTCTTCAAGCTACATGTCCAAGGTTAAGGTGTCGGCAGGTTTGGTTCCCTCTGAGGGCTGTGAGGAAAGGATCTATCTCATACCTTTCCCCTAGTTTCTGATGGTTTGCTAGCAATCCCTGGCATTCCGTGGCTTGTGAAAGCATTACCCCAATCTCTGCCTTCATCTTTACGTGGCATTCTCCGTGTGTGTGTGTGTGTGTGTGTGTGTGTGTGTGTGTGTGTGTGTATCCCCCTACTTCCCTTTTGTTAGGACTAGAGTCCACTCTAATGACATCATTTAACTTGATTACTTTAGTAAAGATTCTATCTCCAAATAAAGTCACATTCCGAAGTACCAAGAGTTAGGACTTCAACATATGAATTTTGGGTGGGACACAATTCAATCAACATATGAATTTTGGGTGGGACAGAATTAAACCCCTAACACAGGTGCAGCCATTTTACATAGAGACCAAGAATCCACTGGTTTAATGCACATATAGTCTTAGCAGAAAAAAAAAAAAATAGGGGACAAGGATGTGACATTGTTCTACTTATCCCATTGTAAAAGAATGAACATAAAAGGGCTGATTGAGACAAAATCATTCCCAAACATACTACAGGGGAAAAGTACACATTAATTGAGGTCAAAAATAGGTATTCCTTCAACCTGACTGGTAACTATTTTGAGGAGCAGAAAAAAAATGTTTTTTGTTCCTTTGCATCTTCCTTGTCCCCAAAAAGGCATAATGCATTATTCAGAATGCAGTTATGTTTTGCTTGATGGAAGTACTTTTAACTGAAACCTTCAGGGAAAGAAAACCCGAGATACAAAATATTCTCTTCTTGCTTTATAAGGGAATGGGTCAAAACTTAAGGATTCTAAAATTTAGCCCACTAAGGACAGCAGCTTTGTTCTTAAATTAACTGTTATTTTGGGTTCTTCTTCTCACTAAGCAAAGGCATGTCACTGGTCACTGGCAGATGAGGAAAGAACTCAAAGGGCCACAATTGGAAAAATCAATTTCCATGTTTCTCAATGTTGAGATGACTGTAACAGCTAATATTAGACAAGTGAAATAAGTCAGTCATAGAAGGACAAGCACTACATGATTCCTCTTGCATGAGGCACCTAAATCAGTCAAAAGTACAGAGGTAGACAAAAGAATGTTGATTCACAGGGAATGCAGAGAGGATGATATAAAGTATTGTTCAATGGATATGAAGTTAGTTATACAAGACAAGTAATTTCCAGTGATCTGCTGTACAACATAGTGCCTGCAGTTAACAATAAGGTATCGCATATCTAAAATTTTGTTAAAAGGCTAGATCTCATGTTAAGTATTCTCGTGTTATCATGTATTAAATATCATTAATGTTTATATGAATATTATTAATTCTCAGCAATAATTTCCATTCATTATTTCCCCTTAAATTTAAGGTTACTCTGTAAAATTTTATTCTAAAACATATGGGCTTCTTAAACTCTTTGAAAAGTGATTTTTTATTTTATTGCATTATAATCACAAAACCCTCTGTATTATATAGATCCAGTGGAATCAAATGAAGGTTTTTTTTTTTTTTTTTTTTTTTTTTGGAGATAGGAGTCTCCGTCTGTCACCCAGGCTAGAGTGCAGTGGCACGATCTTGGCTCAGTGCAACCTCTGCCTTCCAGGTTCAAGTGATTTTCCTGCCTCAGCCTCACAAGTAGCTGGGGCTACAGGTGCCCACCACCACACCTGGCTAATTTTTGTATTTTTAGTAGAGACGGGGCTTCAACATATTGGCCAGACTGGTCTCGAACCCCTGACCTTGTAATCCACCTGCCTCGGCCTCCCAAAGTGCTTTGTTTACAGGTGT